>NW_028274810.1:110601146-110752708 GCF_037043125.1 Eumetopias jubatus | reverse complement strand
ATTTTTCAAAATTATTTAACAGAATGGATGGTGTAACTGGACATCAAAAAGAAAACCCCATCTCTCTGCTTTGCTTAGTTCTCTCCTGGGAAGACAGACACAACAAAGGGTTAGTTAGCTCCAGTGGCTGCAGGATAGTCAACATGGCTTTAATCTTTCTTTATAAATTATATAAAACTGGAAAACAGGGATGGTTCCAGAACCTCTTCTCAATGCAGTTTGGAGGCGCTCTGGTACAAAGCATTTCTGCTTCCAAGAGAAATAACATTGCTACAAAAAACTGGCACATTATTCTGGTGAAAAAAGACAAAGTTTTAGTGTGTTCTATAGCTAGCTTCCAACCAGATCCTCACATGTCCGACAGGAGAGTAAAAGGCAGGAAGGACAAAAGGGTTGCTGTGTTTTTCTGAAAGGACTCAAGTCTTCAAAATATAGCTCTGATATTCTTTCTCTTAAAGTGGTGTTAGCGTATTACAACTCAGGAGTGTTCTCACAACAGAGACTCCAGTCTGGGCCATGGCTCTGCGGCACGCCAAAGAATTCTCAGCCCCTCGGGTTTCCCGGAATTCTCCGCCTCGTCTCCCTGTCTCCCAACATGCAGCCAAGCTGGTTCAGGATCCGCACGCCACTGCCTTGGCCATTTCCACGGAAACACACCCTAACTTGAACATGATCTGTTCTTCAGGATTCTTAAAAGCTTCTCACGAACAATTTTCATTCTCAGAAAAATGCCCCATTTTGGATCCTGGACTTTTCTGAACACTATGATTAAAAAAAAAAAAAAAATGAAACAAAAAAACGAACTCAAATCAAATGTGGTTAAACTTATATGAAAGAGATTTTCAACCAGCTGTCAGTCAGAACCGTTGGCACGGTGAGTGCCGGCGGCCGAGGACCGCGGAGCCCCTCACTGCTGGTGGAACACGGGAGAACGTCCTCAGACAGCGCCCCTCAGTGTGGCCTCGTCGGTCCGAGCATCCGCAGTCTCGCTTGGTCAATGACATCGAGTAAGTTTTTGGCGTCCACGGCCAGGGCGTGAGCCGCGGTCAGCATTTGCTTTTTGTACTCCTGCTGGAGACTGGTCATGACGTACTGCTGGGCCAGTTTCATCTTGTTGATGAGCTCACCCAGGTCGGAGTTCAACAGCTTCTGGGCCATCTCAATCTGGAAGGACAGGAGAGAGGTCAGGAGAGGCACGTTCCATCAGCTGTTCCTTGGGTGCCTCCAAGAGAAGAAACTTTCTTCCCCTTAGACAAATCTTCCACGCATCCCGCAGCCTTCTCTGCTCCTTCCACAAAAGCCCTCAGTGACTATTAACCTCAGTGACTGGTGGAGCTTTTGCTTCTTAAAAGAATCACAGTCTGGCAGAACCTCAGAGGCCACCCAGCCCAGAGCCCTCCCATCAGAGGGGACAGCTGGGGCAGATTTGCTCAGGTCCACCAGCCGGCTGGCTTCCAGTCAACACAAACACCTGGCTCTGGACTCACAACCATGTGTCAGGCCCCGCCTCTGCTGTGTAAGAGGCAACCCCCCTGGAATTGCTGAGAGGTGGGACCACGGCTGCAGAGCCGGAAGACGCTGCCCTGAGGACCAGCGCGCTTTGCCTGGGTGTCTCAGGACCTTTCTCATCTGTTCACTCAACCGGTAATGACTTAGCACTCAGTCTTTTGATGATCACTCAGCACTCACACATGAAGGACTCAGTGGTATGGACGCAAGCGTCTGAACACACTTGCACTCGTCCAGTGTGAAGCCCGCATACAACTCCCTAGACCACACTGGGAAGAATCATACAACAGAAAGACAGCAATCCATTTGTTCTGAGAGGGTCAGACGACTTCACAGAGGAGAAGTCGTTTGAAATTGGCCTAGACTATAAAAGGAGGCTGGCCTCCTCTGAGGAGGGCCCCACGAGCCACGCCACGTGACCTCTGTCCTGCTGAACATGCCAGTGGGGAGGCCGATGAGATTTTTAGGAAGGGGAACACCATCCTCCACAGAGGTGTTCTGGAAAGAGGGCTCTGGGGGCAGAGCGTGAACAGGGAAAGGAGGGGCGGGAAAACCAGAGGCAGAGAAGGGGGCTCCGAGGCTGTTGTGGGAACGGAGGGAAGAGGGGATGGTGACAGTGAGGGTGGAGGGGCCAGGCCCCGCTGTGACATGATGATGCAGGCGGGAGGCTGCTCGTACGTGTGCGTGGGAGAGCGCGGTTCACAGGGGCAGCTGTGGCAAGTGTGTGCGGGTCCCACTGACTGTGGAAACAAACCGGGAGCCGCAGAATGTCCTGAGGAAGCGACGTCCAACAGGCGGCTGGTGACCCCAGCTCAGGGAGAGGTGCCACTGAAAGCACAGAGGTGGATGCATCAAATACCGGCTCTATGGACGTGGTGGAGACCCACCAGGGAGAAGCAGCGTTCTGTAAGACGTGACGTGGGTGTTTTATACCCATGCAGCCCCTTGGGGGACGGCCACACTCAGGGTAGCGGGGAAGAGGGGCGAGGATTGGGGGAGCATGGCTGCTGGTGGCCCCGGAGAAACTGCAGTAGAGAACTGGGGATGAGTTGGCCCGGGAGGACAGGCTGCTCTGAGGTAGTGCGAGGGGACCGAGGACGGGGGAGAAAGATCAAAGAAAGCTCCTCTCCTTTTAAACAATAATTAAGAATATATACGGGAGAGCGAGCTGTGTAGAAAAATCAGCGTAGATGGAGGGTTTACTTCAGGCTTTATCAGCTTAAGTAATAATTTAGAAACGGCCCTGCCAAAATATTTACTTGTCAGGATACCATTTTCTTGCCTCTGGCAAATGGAACTTTTCCACTTTTTGGCAAAGTTCTTACTCACTGTGGAAGACCAATTAAAGTCCCAATGAAGCAGAGGAACAAGCTAATGCCCTAACCGGCTAGAAATATAAAATTGCACTGTGCAGTCAGGCATTTTCCAAAATGATTTCGGTGGTTCCGTGCACGTGAACCGACACCCTTTACAAAGGAAGCGTGGATGGGGGCTGTGCCGGGCTCATCAAGACGGGCATCAGCAGGCCACTGTCCCGAGAAGCACTCAGCCCCAATCTCATCAGGAGGAAACCTCAATTGTTACAGAACATCCCTCAACCCCACTTTAGGAATACTGTCTAAGGTAAAAGGCCATATTCTTCCAAAATACCGACGGCAGAAAGATGAAGTCTGAGGACCTGCTCCAGGCGGAAGCAGACTACCAAACAAACGGGCGTGTGGCCTCGGGCAGGACACACAGCCCTGCTGGCCTTGAACTAGAGGGTGAAACTACTGGATGTGACCACCCACGAGGACCGTGCGGGGGTGCTGACAGCCCAGCTGTCCAAACTCTCCAGGTGAGAGAACAGCCTCCCGACTGGAGATACAAATGGAAACAAGGAAGGCAGGAAGCATGACGCAGGCGACCTGCTCTCAAACGGTTCAGAGAAAGAGACGGCGGGTGTAGACAGCGACAGAGAATGTGGGAAATGTTAAAAGGCAGTGAAACTGGGTTAAGGATATTCAGGAATTCTCTGCATTATTCTTGTAACTTTTCTTTAAGTTTGACACCACTTCAAATAGAAGACTAGCACCCACTAGGCTGTAGGGCTAGAGAGACTAGGAAAGTGGGTGCGGGAGCTAGGAGAGAAGGGGAGTGAGAAGGGCGAGCAGAGCCAGGACTGTCACCGACTCCAAGGGATAAAGCTCTATGTGCACGTGCGGCCCGGGCAGCACGTACCCTGGAGACCGGGGAGCACCCCTTGGAGGTCAGGGCACATCTCTGGAGGTTGGGATGCACCCCTGGAGGAGGCTGGGGAGCACCTCTGGAAACTGGCATGGCTAGGAGCATTTTTGAAATAATGCAAGTGTGTCTGCTCATCTGTTAGTTCAACACATGATGCAAAATGGCCAAAAATGGCAAAAATGAGATTACTGCTGAGAGACAGAATTTTGGGTGAACTTTGATTCCTTAAAAAAAATTTAAAACACATGTATTAATTTAAAAGGCATTTTTTTTTTATCACTGCTGTATGTGGAAAACCAGCGTCATTTGCAAACTATAATTTTTTCAAAAAAATTCAAGGGAGGAGGGCAGGCTCCTCCCGGCGCATTTCTGCCGTCCTTTGGCCTCAACCTGAGCTGGCGCTGAAGGACCTGGCCCACACCCGGCTCTGCCCCCGTGCGCCCCGCCGCCGTCCCCACAGCCACCTGGCCTTCGGGCCCCGACCCCCTGGCCTGGGAGCTGGGAGCGGGAGCGTGGGATCTAACCAGCCCCAGCGGGTTGGAGGCCCACACGGCCTCCCGGCAGGCACGCCACAACCACGGGCCTCCCTGGCTGGAAGGTCTTGACCTCAGAGCAGCAGGGGCACCACAGCCCCTGCCCGGGGCGCGTCCCACCACACTGTCTGCGCAGGAAGGGGCGCTGTGTCCTACCTCTCGGTGAGTGCTGGCTGGCAGGACTGGGAGGGTCTCGTCCACAGTGGCCAGTAACGTCCGCAGGGCCAGGCCGACTTCCTAGCAGACAAGACCACACCCGGCATCAGAGCACACAGAGAGCACGCTCCAGCAGCGACGCCTCCTCTCAGTTATGGGCTTGTCTCCTTTCCAACACTTCAAGGGCAATTTCTGTACTTCTTTCCTCAATACTGAGCCTGATCTGAAGTGATTAGGCTTTCCCCCAAAGACTGAGATCTCTGAACGCTCAGAATGTGATCTCTGATGGAAGATGAGGAAGGACATTCTGACACCTGCGACCGCGTGGACGAACCTCAGTGAGAGGAGCCCGTCCCCAAAGGACAGATACAGCGGGACACCACTCCTCCTCTCCTCTGCAACCTGGAGTCCCCATGCTCACGGGCACAGGGAGTGGGTGGGGCACCAGGGGCTGGGGGAGGGGCGCTGCTGTTTAATGGGGACAGAGTGTCAGTTTTGCAAGGTGAGAGGAGTTTTGGACATTAGTTAACAATGTGAATGTCTTTACCACCACCGTAAGATTAACAGTGGCTAGGATGGTATATTTTACGTTCTGTGTATTTTACCACACTTTAAAAAAGTGTGTTCAGGTATATGTTCCAGAAATACAGGCTTAAAGCAAAGCTTCATAGCACTCTTTGAACTGCAGAACCCCTCTGAGCTCGCGAATGCCAGTGTGCCCTGCTGGGGGGTGGCACCTAGCCTCCTTTCTCGCAGAGCTTCTGGTACTCTCTTCCAGGACACCATGCCCCCGGACACAGCTTGGCAAGGTTAGGCTAGTGCAGAATATTTTCATTTCTATCTTTTCACCTTATTAAAAAAGATTTCGTGAGCACCCACATACCCACCCCTCCCCGGAAGAAAACAGCACAGATAAAGCCCCCATCGTCCCTCTCCACAACGGCCCCTCCCCCAGGGCAGCGTCTGAAGGTCAAGTGCTCTCCGTATGTGCAGGTGCTCCTGCAGCAGAGCCGCGTGTCCCCAAGCCGCGCACAGCAAGGGTCTGCATGCTTTCAAACTTCACAGAAATGACATCACACCATAAGCTCGTGTGATGCCACTTTGCAGCTCGGTTTTTCACGCAAGACGGTGAGTGAGCAGTGGCTGTTAAGGCCTGTGCTGCTCCAAGTCCGACACACTGGGTCGGACTCTGAGGGGCACCGCGGCACCCACGGGTCTAAGAACATTTCCTCCTGGCGGAGGGCTGGGTTTTTACCTTCACCATGGGAACGTACTCCTCTGGCGGGGCAGGCTGGATCTTGCTGGACATCTCGATGACAGCCTTCACCAGGCCCGTCACATTCTCGTACACCCTGTCGTTGGACCGGTCCAGGTTGGCAGTGGGTGGGGGGCTGATTTCCTGGGGCTGAAGCTGCAACACAGAAGCCGTTATGCCCCCAGCCCCCACAAGGGGGCGGCACCTCACCGCAGCTAAGTTACAGAGGGTCTTTAAAAGAGATCAAAGTGGATCACAATTGATTGGCTTGTCTGCATGGCTACAGCTCAGTTGGAGGATGACAGTCAAGTAATTCATCCAAGTGACAAGTGAACGAGGCAATCATTTTTTGTAACTTTGAGCTCAGTTAAAGGAAAGGAAGTGGAATCATACCCATGATGCTAAAAGCCCCAGATTCTTTCAGAGTAGTGATTTGACGCCCCCCACCAAATCATTCACCAAGATTAAGAATTCATGTGTTCTATGTCTCTCTGAGGATTTCATGGGAAGCTGGCTATAGGGGGTCAAACATTCTATGTTAAGCCTCTAAGAATTCCTGCTTAGTCTGGCTCCTGCCGTCAGAACTGTATGGCTCAGCGTGGCTGCCTCCAGACCACTTCACAGACACGTGTGTCCCCTTTACGACTGGAACAAGCGGACAGACACGGGTCTCGTGAAGTGGACCCCGTCTGCTTGCACCATGCTGCGGCAGTGAGGGCCGTGGCGGTGGCGCCAGGAGCCCCGAGGTGCACATGCCACTGGCCGGGCCTCGGCTCCTCACGTGGCCATCGGGGCGAGGGGGACCTGAAGGAACTCTTGGGCACAGGCCCTCCCCAGTGCCCGGGCACAGAGACACCGATGAATGTTACTTGCGAGAAGGCAAGTGAGCGCAGGGCCTACGGAACATGTCCAACAGCATTTGAAAGTTCACATGGGTAACACCAGGCACAGAAAGGGCCGTGTGTGTCTACTTTAAGAAAACTAAAGCGCAGTACATAATCACAGCTGCCTGCTGATGGGTCTGCTGCCAGCGCTCAGTCGAAACCTCTAGATGCCCATTCTGAACCTTCGGGCTGACTCTGTCTGAGGAACCGGGAGCCCGGTGTTCAAGTCTGGTGCGAGACAGCCACGGACAGGAATAGTTCGGTCCCTGCAAAGATGTTCATGCCTCACTCTCTGGCAGATAAAGACCTTGTCTCTGGTGATAAGCCAAGCAAAAGTGCCCTCCCCAGGCTCCCTGATTTCTGCTCCAGAGTCACATGCAGAGCGCTAAGAGTGAAGGAGCGGGACAGACACACAGACACAATGTGCTTACCCTCCATGGCTATTGTTGAACGGGAGGTGAGGAAAAGTTAGAGAAATTTATCAGAGAAGGGGAAAAAAGAAAAACAGTATTAATAAAGGCAGCAGACAAAACCCCCACAAAAACACACGAGCAGAACCAAAAGGAACGAGTTTGAAGCCTGCCTAGGAGCCAGCCCCCGGTTCCCTGGTCATCCAGGCACAACAGCTGGGCCATTGGACCAGGTGCTGGCGCACTCGGTAAGGAGGCCTGCCACGTGCCATGCTTGTTTTCATGAAGTAAATGAGGAAAACAACACGCAAAGCCAGAGAGGGACAACCTGGCAGCCATGCGAGTAGCAAAGCATTAGGGGTCCTCAGAAAGAAGAGGTCTTGAAATGTGCTTGACATCCCTGAGAACTGCCCATCGGGCTTCTGGGCCACTGAGACTGTCTGGCCCCGGCACCCCGTGCCCAGCCCCCGACGTCCCTGGAAACAGGCTTTGCCGTTCGCTATCCACCATGATCAAGATCCCCGGCTTGGGGCTTGTTGTAAAGACATCAGGAGCTTATTTTAAAAACAAAAACAAAACAAAACTAAACAAACAAACAACAAATCCTTCTTTTGAGCCAAGTCTTACGCTTCAGGCTCCTTTATTTTAAACTTAGAAGTTTTATTTAGTGCTCTTTCCCCCACAGCTTACACCAAGGCCACCCTATTCCTATTTAACTTAAAAGACTAAGTTAACTGGGGAAAGGTGGTTATCTTGCCCCCTCAGTTATGTCTGAAACAGGTGTACCCTGTGGTATAGAAGTTCAGCAGAATCTTAAATTTCAAGGCCCAACCTTCCACAGTGTTTTCCCTGCATTAGAAAGAGGGAGATCACTTCAAGAGAGGACATCCCTGTCTCTTCCCTTCTGCACCGAGAGTCACACGCGGCCCTGCGATGAACTCGGCAGATGTGCCACTTCAGACTGGATCAACATAAAGGCGCAGCTTCTGCAACAGGTGCCACAGGCGGGGCTCCATCAGGAAGAACTGCGGCCATTCTGGACTCCAGGAGGCAAAGGCTGCTTTATACTAAACTATTTAAAGCTTCTGTTCTGTATGTGCCCTGTGCCCAATCAAGGCGGGTCACAGAAGCACGGTCCCTGTGCCTCCAGCCACCATGCACAGTAACGCACCCAAAGCCAAAGCTTTGCTACTGGTTTCCTAGTTTCTGGGGCCAACTTGGAGGTTCCTTGGCAGACAGTTGGGATAAAGCACCACTCCCCAGAGACATACACAATTCCAACCACTGAGGTGGGTGCTTCAAGCTCAAATAATCCAGAATCGAAACAAAGCCACCAAAGGAGAAACCGAGATGGATTTTGGATTAAATGTTGTCTGGATGAGTTCCATTAGTTACACCCAGCAATAAGCATTTCTGTATTAAGACAGGATTGTTCTTTTAGGCTGGATTCAGTAACCTGTACTGAACAGGCGGATAAGGAAGAACTAGAGACATATACTTCATATTTATTTATTTTTTTAAGTAGGCTCCATGCCCAGCACAGAGCCCAATGAACTCACGATCCTGAGATTAAGACCCTGAGATCAAGAGTCAGACACGTAACGGCTGAGTCACCCAGGCACCCCTACTTCATTATTAAAGAAATCTTTACTTAATGCATTTTAGGTAAGCATGCTATATCCATCATGATTTCTACTTGCCTAACACCCTCTTTAAGGGTATTTTTCAATTATAGTCATTCACGTTATTACAAATGTAAAGGCAAACATGTGGGAATTCTGAGCTGGTATCTGAGCTCCTTCTCAAGTTGGTTTTTCCTTGTAATACAAGCCATTTGGGAAAGTTTCCTCTTGTGGCTCATGTAAATGACAAACTTCATTAACCTAATTTCTCCTTCTTCCCTTTTTAAATTTATGTCAAGAAACCACATTAGGAAGGGCCGTGTCCCCCTTTGCTCTTCCTCAGAGAATACCCCGTGCAGTGCCCCTGAGCTGGGGGGGGGGGGGGGCACCGGATGCCAAGCCCTGGGCCCAGCTCCAGGACCAGCGCTCTGGTTTCTGGGGGCTGACCACCAGCCCTCAGAGCTGGGGTGCCTCTGACCCAGTGGTGCCTGGGCTACATCCCTCAGGGGGCAGGCGGGGCCAGCCAGGGTCAGCCCGTTCACTCCCTGCTCACTGGCCCTCTGGGCTGGAGATGGCATTTTCTCTGCCGAGGGCTTCCTCTCTTCTCTCTGGGAATCAGCCCAGCCCACTGGCTAAATGCTGGCTCAGCTGGGGAGCCTGTAACCTTGAATACGACCTTTAACCTCTGTGAACCTTGCCGTGTCATATGAAAAGTAGAAACAATACTACCACCACCAATCCTGTGAGGCTGATGTGAGGACAGGCTCTGTCACAGCACATGGTTCAGGGAGGGCAAGCCACGAGGGTGGTTATTGGTGAAACGAAGTTTCTCTTAACTGATAACATAGTTACCAGTTTCTAAGATCCCACCCACTGCAGGAGGCACCTTTTTAATGTTCCTCTAAGGAAAAAAAAGCTGCCAATTAAACCAACACATCACCCTGATTTTAGAGATGTTAAAATGTACAAAAAAGGTGTATCAGAATTAAGAAACAAGACATATTTTGAGAGATGACTGATGTCTCATGGAAAATAGAGATCCTCTCATTAAATGGGCACGAGAGAGAAGGAGAACCCTTGCCTTTGCTTCTTGTGAGAGGAGAGCTGCTTCCAAGGGGCCCAGAGGCCAACGCGGCAGGGTCTGGTGGAGGCCAGGGACGGAGGCCGGGGACGGGGGTGGTCAGGAGCCCTGACGGCCCCCCTCATACATAGCAGGGCAGGCTGTGCGTGCAGCGCTCCTGAGCCAAGGAGAAGCTGGGGCTGTCAGCACCTGAGCCACACGCTCCCCTCCTCCGAGGGCGGGTTCCACGCAGCCCACGCCACTTTACAACAAATGCAGTTCTCGCCCCAGGTGGAAAACGCTGGCAGTCTTCCACTAAAGCCATACCGACACACTTAAGAGACGGTGAACCCGCAGAAGGGTTCCCTTTCCCCAGGAGTCCTGGTTTAACTGTTTAAAACCAGAAGCCATCCCAGCACTGTAGTCCCAAGAAGCATTCTGCCTGATAAGAGAAAAGCCTTTATCTAGGAGCTCGGGCTCTGACTGAGGCCCGACTTTATCATGGGAGAGAAAACCAGACGAGACAGGCTCCTGTCAAGCTTGCTCCAGGCTCTCGGGAGGGGTGCAGAGCCCGACCGAACGGACGCCTGGGCCCACAGCAGCACCACTCCGCTCATTCCGTCTTCAGCACTGACCCCACTTCAAGTCCCTGATCACCAACCCCGGAGCGGAAGGCCGCCCAGAGCCCTGAGCAGGGCTCGGCCCAGACGCCCACCTTGACGCCCTCGTTGTAACTGTCCCCGGGGCTGCTGAGGCTGGCGAGGCTGCCCAGGTGACCGGGGGCCCCAGGCCGTGGCGGTTTCTTTGGCGGAGCCGCAGGATCTGGTAAATGGGGAGGAGTCCCGTTAGGTGAGGCACGGTAATACACCGAACAGAAGCCCCCCCAGATAACACCTGGCGCGGAGTCACATTGCTACAATGTACACTTATCTTGGAGCGCGCATCCTACCGAGGCGCTCCTGATGCATTACAGCCATATGTTCTGTTCCCTAATATTGCAGTCATCGGCTGAATTTGGTAAACATCACACTTGCTTTGGTCCGTAGAGGAAAGAGTGTTCAAAAATCATGAGGTATTCCAAAGCTCAAAAACTCTGTACACTTAAAACTTGCTCCCTCTAAATTATAAAAACTTCTTGACAGATAATTCATTTCTTCACTTACCTGGTTTCCCCACAGGCTGATATATGTGTTGGTTTCCAGTCTGTGGGAAAACAAAAGCTCCGTCACCAGCGTTCACTACAGGCCACGGCCTTCCCTCCCTCCCTCCCCCTCTGTCCCCCTGAACTTCTGTGCGAAGTGCTGGGTTCAAAGACCAACGCGATGGGGGGCTGCCTTCAAGGCCTAATTGGGGGCGGGGGGCTTACAAACAGCCAGAATGCCAGCAGGTGTGGGAAAAGGGCTGTGAGGGGGCAGGCGAGGGACGGGACGGGAACAGGGACGGGAGTCCTCACAGCCAATTAGAATTTCCTTCTAAAACAATGACATCCATGAATGCCCCCAGTGCACCTTCCAGGAGTGTGAAATCCGGGCCTTCGCAGCGTCTGGGTCCTGTGCTCAGAAGCTGCCTCACAGCCTCCCGGATGTTCTCCTCACAGGGACGGGTACAGGCGGGGACAGTGACAGCGGGAGAGTCTGGGGCACCGGGCTATTGGGTATGCCTGTGCTGTCACTGTCACCCGAAGCCCTTGTGTGTCAGGATGTGCCGCTACAGCTCCATCCATTCGGGACCAAGCCACAGGCCCGGCCAACAAGCCGACCGCAAGCCCAGAATTTCCACCCCGGGGACAGGACAAAAGACTGTCCCACTGAAGGCCAGCCTGCCGCGGGCTGTCACAGCTGCGGTCTCACGGCAAACAACCTACCCTGGGATAGCTAAACGAAACTTAGTCTTTTTAGAACCACATTCTACTTCTGAAGAGACCTACCTTGCTTAATTTAAAATAATAAACTAATTTAAAAAATATATTTTAAGGTGCTTTACTTTCTGCTGTAAAGAGATCTACCGCTGTGAAATGCACAATGAAAACGGTTCCTCTCCCGGAAACACACCTACTGTCAACACGCTGTTTCACAGCCCATCTGAAAGGCTCCCGAACCTGCAGAGCTGGGCACGAGCGCTCCTTCACAGCTGACTCTGCAGCCCTTCACCGTCAACCTAGCGTGTACTATTATTACTGTTACGGAACACCTGCTTTGTTCTGGGCATAGAAACCCCCCCCCCCCCCCGCCCCGGGGAGTGGCCGGGGTAACACAGACAGCGAGAGAGACAGTAACAGCACGTACACACAGCAGCACATCGCCAAGGCCGCCGGGAAAGGGACATGGGGGTGGAGTGGGCAGGGAGGACACGGCAGGTCTCAGTGGGAAGATCAGGCCTTCTGAGAACGTGACCTTTGCACACGTTGGGTGGGGGAAGCCATGAAGAAATCTGGGAGGAGAGCGGCCCAGAGACAGGGCATCCCCCGGGAGGGGCAGATAGCATGGGAGGGACCAGGCGGCCAGGGCAGCTGGAGGATGAGTGTGTAAAACAGCAGGGAACATGGCCAAAACTCTAAAAGCGGACATAGTCTGTGAGCTGTGTTGTGTTCACTGATCCAGGCAGTAAAATACATACATTTAACAAGAACTTAAAACACAAAGAATTTTCTGGTTGATACCCAGGTTACAAGAAAACTCAATTAACTAGAAAATTCTAAGAACATTCTGGATTAATTCAGCAAAAGTATGTATAATGTACTGTGTTAGGCCATTCCACAGGTCGCTCTGGGAGGGAAGGCACGGAAAAGTCCCTGCTTTCAGAAGTCTGACGGACGAGCATGTGGTCAGGCTGCGTTCTGGTTCTGCGGCAAATCTAGCTATGGACCCTGGGCCTTGGAGAAGATTGTAGATTTTAAGTAGGCATGAGCTAGTGAACGAACACTAGTAACTGCATACTGGAAACTGACCCCATCAACTTGCATAAAAGTAAAAACCATTCGGATTTTCAAAATAACATACAAGTTGACATCATGTTCATCTTGTGACGACACCCCTGTATTAGGCATATGTATTAGGAACATCACCAGCCTCAGTTAACGAACTGGAAAACCAAAGCCCCAAACAGTTGAATGACTTCTCCCTGAAGCCACGGCACATTTTCCAAAAGTGTTAATTTGGAGCATTTCAAGAAGTGGGCCAAATCAGACTGTTATCTAAATTTAGCAAAGAACAGAAGAGGGAAAAGCAGAATGCTCACGGTGTGTTACCGGACTTCCGGAAGGAAGCGGCCACAACCTAAACCACATCCCTTGCAGTGAGCAAGTGCAGTCTAGCATCTGGCACCGTGACGGGTCACCTTGAGCAAGTTTTCTACAAGCCTCAGTTTACCCCTTCGAGGGGTGTGGATGACAACAGGCCTGACTTGACAGGAGTGCTGGGGTCTTAGGGAGGTGGTATGAGGACAGCACTCAGCATAGCACTTTGTAGCACTAAGTACCTTCTCATCAGTAATAAGCGCTCTCACTGTTGCCGAGGCCTGGGTGACAAGGTTGCAAGAGGACCTGTCCCGCGTCGTCTGCTCCACAGAAGAACCCTTCTATCCATGTCTAATTCACTCCCCGATTCTCTCATTCCACATGCCTTCTGGGGGCCTGTTATGTGCCACCTACTGGAACACACACGATTTCCCTTTTCTAATAAAGTACCCTAGTAGTGGTGCTCTGAATAGCCAGTCCCTTGAATGCGGTTCACCTTCACTCTGATGCTCAGTCTTACCATGGTGGCTCACCATGCTGGTGACCGAGCACATCTTCCAGGGGCCAGATCTCAGGGGCAGCTGGATTTCACAGTACAGATTAGGGAAAACCTCTGGTAGGCCATTCCATACTACGCATCTTGGAGTGGGATGATGACCCAGTCTTGTGTATGCACGCATGTGTGTTTGGAAGTAAATCCAGAAGCCTTACTAGGGCTTTATCTCCATTGGTCTGCTACCTGGCAGGCACTGGTTTCTCTTCTGTACTGGGAACTTCATCTCGTGTTCAGAGAAATCTGCTTTTATTTCACTCAGACATCTGCTGATGGAAATCTTAATAAAACGATTTAAACTACTCTCCCTAAAAGATTAGAGAATATTTCTCGCATGCTTTAAACATATTTGGAATAACCATAAACTAGCTCTTTAAAGAGAATTTCAGGCATTTCACCCTACAACACACAGAAGAAAAAAAAAAATCTTGGACAAGTTTCCTGTAATTGTAGCAACTCATAAGCAGGCACTAAGAGTGCAGACATGTAGCAAAGGACAGTGGACATGTGTCAACAGTATTTTCTGTAGAGCACAGAGCTGCTAGAGCTGCTACTATGAAGCTGTGTGAGTAAGGGGGGGGGCGACCAGTGCCGGGTCGTGCACTGCAGCTTCTGATGATCTTGGCCGATCGGATTCCTGTGTTCCATGCTATGAAGATTAGGGAGTGTGGGTATCTTATGACACAAAGTGACAGCCTACATCTGTCCTGGCAAGTCCTGGCAAGAACTGGGCAGCTGCTTACCGGACCCTGGAGACTTCCATCCTCCCTGTCGATACTGCCTCGAGAGAGCCGCACGTCAGGTTTCTAAAGCAAAGAAAACAAAACCAGACAGTTCCATTCCTGGTTTGAAAATCATGGACATATTAAGTTCCTTCCTCATACGACACGAGTTTCTTCTAAACAGAGAATTCCACCCCAGGGTGAAAAAGAGCAGGTACCCACGCCTGCTTCCTGGCAGAGTAAGGCTCGTATGTACTTGGCTGTAATTGCCGAAGCAGCAAATAGTCCAATTACACGCCACCCCTTTTCCCCACCCAGTGCATCCACCATGCAGAAGCCATACAGATAAATCTGGATTTACTATAAATAAAGTATGCAAATTTCACTAATCCCACAATAGGCAAAGGAGATTACATGTCATCATGGTTCAGAGCGTGTTCAAAGGTCTGTTCCTCACGAAGTCCAGTACATGCAATGGCCTCCTGCCTGCTTGATACCCGCCCTGTAGCCACGCTGACTCCTGCCTCCCCTTGCCTCTGCACTCTGGCCACAGACCCCTTCTCAGGGTGCACTTCCTACAGGCTCTCCAGACAGGACTGCTCCTTTCTTGGTCTTTGCCAGTCTGCTGTATCTTACAGAGATCCTCTCTGTGGCAGGAATCATGCAGTAATTACTTCCCTCATTCGACAGAGAACGTCTTGATGTCTGATTTGTCTTTGTTCACCCTACACCTGCAAGGGCCCGGCGCTGAGCACGGAGGACAGAACCCGTAAGCACTTGTGGGTGGCAGGGCCGGGGTGGTGGTGAGAAAGAAATGAGCTTTGTCTCTCCACCTTCTTATAAATGTATGTTTACAAAAATGAAACCATGCCATATAATTTTATAACCTTTATGTAACATTATATAGTAGAAATTGGTCAAAACCATGTTAAAAGTTGCAAGCCTCCCTCAACATGAAGGCTGTCATAAAAAGAAACCGACAGTGAGGCGAATGGGCTCTGGCATCAGGTGGCCTGGGTTCAGGTCTGGCTCCAACCCTTTCAAAGCTGCGTGACCTTGGCCTCAATTTCTTCAGCTTCAAAACAGGGCAGTTATAGTACCCGCTGTGCAGGCCTGATGGGAGGATTAAATGAATGAATACTGCAAAGTACTAGATCAGTGCCACAAGGACGTCATGTAAAAGAAATAGTTCTGTCTGTTGAATGGTGGGGCCATTTTCAAAATTTCGATTGTATAAATAGGTTGTTGGTGAAGACTTCTGTCTAGAAATGTTTGATTAAATCCCTGATTATTTCCCTAGGACAGAGTTCTAAGATGGAATTACTGAGTCAGAGGGTTTGAACATTTGAAAAATCCTGGGTATAAGCTGCCCAACTGCTGGGCAGTCTGGATTTACTTCTGTCAGTAGGCTCTCTCTGGGCCCTACACCACTGCACTGCCATTTAAAACTTAGCCAATTCAATAAACAAAATACTCTTATCAATCTGCCCTCCTTTCCTAAACAATAGAACCCTTCCACTTCTCACTGGATGCTGGGCCCCATGAGGACAGAGGCCATGGGCTGTCAGCTTCCCCCACTATCTCCATGACTTGGCAGAAACAGGACACACAGGTGGGAGGCAATGAAGCGTCTGCATGATTGACTGTGAACAGTGGCCATGCCCCTTGGACAAGGCATTTAACCTCTCCAAACCCATTTCTCAGCCGGAAAAGGGGTAGGCCGCCCCATACGGTGACTAAAAGGATTAAATATGTGCTTGGAACAGTCATGTGCATATCAGACATTTAGTAAATACTTGCTCAAGGATGCTGTAATAAGACACAAGGTAGAAAAGAGGTTTCACAGATGAGGAACTCCAAGCTCAGAAGGCAGAATTACAGGTACAACCCAGATATTGCAGGTTTGCTCCAGATGCCACAGGAAAGCAAGTATCACAGTAAAGCGAGTCAAATGAATGTTTGGTTTTCTGGTAGTGATCAAAGTTACATTTACACTATACTCTAGTCAATTAAGCCTGCAGGAGCCTTATGTCTAAAGCACAATGTACCTACTTGAATTAAAAGATACTTCGTTGCTAAAAAAAATACTAACCACATTGGCTGACTCTTCCTTTCGCTGAACGGTCTCTGTCTATAGCCTATGATACTGTTTGACAGCATTTCACCCACAGAACTTCCTCCAAAACTGGCGCTCGTCCTCTCAAACCCTGCTGCCGCCTTACTAACGAGGGCCATGGAATATTCTAGATCTTCTGTTCTCATTTCCCATCTTCACGGCTTCCATCTCAGGAAAGCACACGTTCTTTGCTCCTCCCGAGGGACACCTCCGCATCCGTTAGTTCTAGCCCAAGATCGCAGCAATGTGGTCCCGGTTCCGGCTCCACTTGGGATTCTGGCTTTCCTGCTGTTGGCACCACATCTGCGGGGACGTCCTCCGCTGACGTCCTGAGCCTTCCATCATCCACGAGGCTTGGATCCACTTCTTCCAAACTCCTGTTACTGTTGACATCTTGACCTCTTCCCGTGAATCACGAATGTTCTTCACGGCATCTAGAATGACGAATCCTTTCCAGAAGGCTTTCGGTTGGCTTTGCCCAGATCCATCAGAGGAATCCCTATCCATGGCCGCTATCGCCTCCTTAAATAATAAGATTTGACAGTCAGAACTACTCCTTGATCCACCGGCTACAGAACGGATATTGTTAGCAGGTGTGAAAACAACACAAATCTCGTCGTCCATCTTCAGCAGAGCTCCTGGGTAACCAGGTGCATTGTCAGTGAGCAGTCACATTTTGAAAGGAACCTTTTTTTCTGAGCAGGTCTCAAGGGTGGGCTTAAAATATTCAGTAAATCATGTTGTAAACAGAGGATGGTCGTCCAGGCTTTCCTGTCCCACTGATGGAGCTGAGGCAGAGTAGATTAAGCATGATTCCCAAGGGCCCTAGGACTTCCAGAATGGCCACTGAGCACTGGCTTCATCTGACAGGCACCAGCTGCACGAGCCCCTATCAAGGGAGTCAGCCTGTCCTTTGCAGCTTTAAAGCCAGGCACTGACCTCTCCTCTCCAGCTGTGAAAGTCCTAGATGGCGTCTCCTTCCAGTAGAAGGCCATTTCACCTACACTGAAAGTCTGTTGCTTAGTGCAGCCGCCTTCGTGAATGATCTGAGCTCGATCTTCTGGAGAACTCGAGGCAGCTCCTACGTCAGCACTTGCATGGTATGGAGACGTCCTTCCTTCAACCTCACGAACCGCTGTTGGCTTACAGCTGGTCTCCTGCAGCTTCCCCACCTCTCCCAGCCTTCACGGAATTGAAGAGAGTGCGGGCCTTGCTCTGGGTGAGGCGTCGGTTTAAGAGGATGCTGGGGCTGGTGTGATCTTCTATTCCAGACCAGTGAAACGTTCTCCGTGTCGGCAACAAGGCTGTTTCGCTTTCTTACCATTCGTGTGTTCCCTGGACAAGCATGTATGATTTCCTTCCAGAACTTCTCCCTCGTGTTCACAGAGTGGCTGTGGGGTGCCAGAGGCCTGGCTTTCTGCCTGTCTGGGCTTTTGACATGTCTTCTCACTACGCTTGAGCATTTCTAGCTTTCGATTTAAAGTGAGATGTGTGACTTTTCCTTTCACCTGAGTGACCGAGGGGTCACTGCAGGGTTATTAGCTGACCTGATTTCAATAGTGTTGTGTCTTAGGGAATAGGGCTGCCCGAGGAGAGGGAGAGAGAGATGGGGGAACGGCCAGTTGCTGGAGCGGCCAGCACACAGACGTTTATTAAGTTTACCATCTCCTTTGGGTGCGGCTTATGGCACCACAAAATAATTACAATTGTAACCTCAAAGATCACAGATCATGGATCATCACAATAAATCTAATAATGATGAAAAAGTTTGAAGTACTGTGAGAACTACTAAAATATGACACAGACATGAAGTGAGCAAAATGCTGTTGGCAAAATGGCACCAACAGACTTGCTCAATGCAGGGTTTGCCACAAACCTCCAGTACGTAAAGAACACACAATGTCCGTGATGTGCAATAAAATGAGGTATGCCTGTAGCTGCCTGAAGCAACATGAGGTGCATTCAATCAGGCAATAACTATTTAGTGAGTACTCCTAAGTGTAGGAAATAGACATTTTTAAAAGTACATTAGTTTATTTATTTCTGGAAGCTCTATGCCCAATGTGGGGCTCGAACCCCTGACCTAGAGATCAAGCATGTTCTTCTGCATGAGCCAGCCAGGCGCTCTTACCTGTAGGAGATACTTTATTTACTTTTTTACTTAAACAAAAGCAAATGACACTTACTGTTTACTTATAGAATTAGGTGCTGTGTTTAATGTATTTACATGAATTATCTACTTATATTTCCATATAAACCACATGAAATGACTTATTTTTCCTTATGCACAATAATTCCCTCATGTTAAAACTTTCCCCAGGACAGGATTTCCAATTCTAAAATGAGAAAGCCTGTCTATAGAAAGTCCACTTGTGTTCTGTGAATGGAAATATTTAAGTTTTTCCTTCACATGGCCGACACAGTCTGAGAGATGAGTGCCAACTTGGGGAACTCAACGGAGCCAGTCAGCCCGTCAGAGAGAAGGGGTTCTGTTACTGGTTCTGCTCCTGGGTGAAGCTAAATTCTCCCGCTTCCTTCTTACAAAATATTCTAGATTTGAAGATAGTAATGTGAAAAGAAGAAATTTATATTTGAAATCTTACACAAATAGATCACAAACATAAAAAATGTTTGGGGCTATTTGATTATTTCCCCCATCAGGTATGCCTTCTCCCTCCTTCCCTTTTCTATGCAGGTATAACATATACAATAAAGTGCACCAATCTTAAGTGTACGAGCTCAGTGCACTTTTAGAAATGTGTGCACCCACCTAACAGCAGCCTACCCAGCAGGCTCCAGTTGAGACCTGACCCCACCTCACTGAGGGGACTGATCCTGACCGCCACCTCCAAGAGCTCTCACAAGTGGACTGCATAATGTGCACGGCCCTGTATCTGGCGTCTTTGGTGGACATTATCTCTGTAAGCCCCGTCCCTGCGGATGTGTGCAGGGGTTTGCCCATTTTTATTGTCGTGCAGTAGCCCACTGTATGAGTTGGATCTGTTCTGTAGGAACAGGTTATTTCCAGTTCCTGGTACCAAAAAGAAACACGGCTGTGAGCACTGTGCTACGTGTGGGCATGCGCACCGTGTCCTCGTGTGCAGCAGGTGAGGGCTGACAGCCCTGTTTCAGGTTCTGGGGACACAGCAACCAACAGTTGCAGTGTGGTCTCTACGCTCGTGTGCCATCCCTCTAGAAAACTTCAAACGCAAGGCTTTCCACTCAATGTCCCTTCTCCTTGAATATGGCAGATGCAAGGAACAAGGAGGGCTGCGGCCTGGTTCAGCAGGAAAGGGCCAGAGAAGTCCTGTGGTCTTGTCCTTGCAAGCCCCCTGCCTGGCACTCAGCCTTCCTTCAGGCTGACTGGGTCTGTGTGAGAGGAGAAACAGCTCTAACATTCATTTCCGTTTTCAGAACACAAAGTGGGCTTCATATAGACAGGACTTTCTCATTATAAAATGAAAATCCTGTCTTTAGCACAACGTTAGAAGACTACTGTGCGCGCTGCGCTGTAAGGAAAAGAAACGGGCACCAAAGTCAGTCTGTCTGTCTGTAAGCAGTGCCCGGCAGGAAAGACAGTGCTCTGAACAGACTGAGGGGCCAGCGAGTGTGGGAGAGCTCAAGAGGCGGGGGTTCACCAGCACGCAGCCATCTCAGAGCACTGGTGAGTGGGCCTGGGAGCTGGTCCACCACAAGGAACAAGTGCCGTAGGTCAGGTCCATGTGGCCTCAGGCAAGCGCCAGTGTGGGGACAACGTGAGGGAGTCCCGACTCCCCAAAGTACTCAAGAAAAGCTAGCAGCTGTAACTAACAAGTCACCACACTCGGTGTGAGTCCTAACAACAGATAACATCAACAGCTGTTGATTCCCATCTTTTAGAAAAAATTGGGGCAATATTCCTGACAAAGCAACTTGGAAGTTAATTTTCTCAACAAGAATATAGCTCCTCTATCAGGGTGCCCAAGCTTTCCCCGCGGAAGGGAGCAGCAGTGCTCTGCCCAGCGCGGTCTGAGGACCAGTGAGGGTCAGGGATGGTGTTTCACCAGGCCATGATGAGACAAACAGGAGGCAAGAATCTTCAGAAAGTTCTAGAGCAATTTGAAACAGTAATTTTTAGGCTTGTTGGAGTTTATATAAACAAGTCTGGCTCATATTTTGCCTATTTTTTTAAAAAAAAATTCTTTTTTCTAGTAATTGCTTTTTATTTTATTTTACAAGGATGTCACATCTACAATGGTTTAGGAAAAAACCCAGAAACTGACCCTTCCTCACTGACAGCTTGAGAAGCCTGCAGCGTAGAGCCCTGGCCTGAAAGGCTGCCTCCTGCCCTCAGTCTCCACATCCTGGAAGAACACGTGGGTCTAGTCAAAGCAGGGGCCTTGTTAGCTAGCTGCTAAAAATAATCCACTAATGGGAGCTCTACCAATAGCAAAAAGGAATTAAGGTTTTTTTTATACCAACAAGCCAATCTAATAAAAGCAATGCTCCTTTGAAGAATCTCTGCAAGTGGCTAAATCTCTCAATCTATTATGTTAGTTTTTGGTCAGGAGCGGCCAGAAGGTACTCTGGGACGGCCTTTGGGAACTCTGTGTAGTGTGCAGGATAGGATCTAGGATTTTCGAGTCTCAGCAATGCAGCTCTCAGAAGAGGTGCTATAGAGAACAAGCTGGGTGAGAAAGAAAAGCCCTTAGAGAAACTATTGTGCATCCTTTACTTGCCCACTGTATATGTGCGGCACATTCAATCCTCGACCTAGCCCTGGAAGTATTACCCACACTTTATAGAGATTATAATTATTTTATACATTAACAGATTAATAAATGAAAGCCTAGAGGTTAAACAATTTATATAGGGTCATAATAACTAGGATTTTTAATTCTCATTTGGCTGACTCCAGAGTCTGGGTTCTTCCTAGTAACGCCTTCTTGAGAAGGAGAGTCCAAGCCAGGAATGATCATTCTGAGTGCCAACCTGTAGTGTGCTCACCGTGTTCCCACCACCTCCCATGCCCCTGGCCCCTGGCCCCTGGCTCCCTCCAGCCTGCCATTGCCTAAGGGGCCCTGTGTTGTCTGTCCGCCTTTATCCACCACGGTGGTCTTTCTGTGCTCAGACACCCTTAGGCCCTTGTGCTTGGTGTGCTATCTTCCTGGAATGTCTTCCCCAGATGTCCCTGGGCTGGCCCTTGCTGGTCATTTCAGCTGCTCAGCCTTCTTCCCAAAGGCTGTGTGTGCGGGGCCTCGCCTCCTGTGCCCAGTCCTCTCTGTCACAGTCAGGGGCTGACTGACGACGGCTGGACAGGAAGGATGGAGGGTCAGCTCATAGGCCTGGTGGTCCACCGTATGGTAGCCGCGAGCAGATTTTAAGCCCGAGAGCGACAGCATCAGATTTTAGAAATACCACGGTGGCTGTGGCAGCAAACAGCAATGCGGACATTTATGTCACTCTGGTCTCCTTGCTTTTGTTCCTCTGCCCGCAACTCCCGCTGGAAGCAGGCCCCTGTCTTGACTACGCGCTTGCCCTCAGCCCTACCACTGACACTGCCTGCCTTGTGAATACTCAAATCAAAGATGGGGTAGGGATTAAACAACCCCCTGTGACACCGGTACTGATTTGATCTTGAAGCCCACAACGAAATAAATAAGTCATTCTCACTTATGGACAGCACGACTAAATTCTAATGGGAAACAACAACATATGCCATGATCTTAAAAGAATGATCAATTATGCCTTAAGTAGGGACTTGACTCTGGAATGCGGGGCTGGCCCAAAGCAAAGCAAAATGTCCCACATTACTCATCATGTCAATGTCCTCACAAGTTTTTCTTAAAAAATAATGTCTGTAAAATACAAAGCCAATATTATACCTAACGGAAAAACCATTACAGACAACATCTTTAAAAATAAAAGCAGGCAAGGACCTATTTAATATGAAACTTGGCAAGAGATGCTTCAGAAGAGAATACAATGTAACAAACATTGAAAATGAAGAAAAAAATCTTTTTAAAAAGTCACGTGTGTCAATTATGCCTCAAAATGGGGGAAAAAGCAACAGAAAATCCAAAGAAATTAGAGTTCATGTGATAGATGCTGGAAAATACAAGAGAAAGGTCTAAAAACCAATGGCACACGCACACACAGAAAATGCACAACCACCAAGCTCAATGAAAACCACACCGTTAGAGCAGTGGCAAGAAGCTCTGAGTGGATGGGCAGGAATTTAGCAAGGGAAGCAAGACACACACTTAAAAAAAATCATAAAAGCTGCACGGGAGCAGTAAAGGACACAGGGAACAAATCCCGGGGAAGGTCCTGAGCTGCGGAGACATGCTCACTGAGGATGCCACAGTGCTCAGGTCGTCCTGCAGGTGAGGTGCGGTGTGGACTGGAGTCCTGGGGGGCATTTTATACAGCTTCACTAATGGTCTTTGAACATAATCTGAAAGCTATGTGGAGTCTTGGAAACGTCCTGTGCATGGGGTGTGGGGTCCACGGACTTACACATTTATCAAACTCACCCAACTGTACACGCTAGGGCCTGTTCAGTCCACTGCACATAAACAATCTCAACGACAAGAAAAAGCCCAAAAGCGAACCAGCCAGGTCATGAACCCACTCGGAAGACAAGAGTTGGCGCTGAACTCATTAGCTACGTCGCACTACTACGGTCCGTCTAGCGTGGGTGGGGGGTCTGAGAACAGTCTTCTGACCCATGTCATTAGGCATGCTCCTTCTCTCTGCCTTGTGGCATTCCCTGAACTCGTTTGCCTTGTAGAGCCCAATGGATCTTTCAGCCTTGGCTCAACGTATCTGGCCTCTGGCACCGTCCCTGACTCCTGCAGGCACCTGCGGGCTCCTCATGTGCCCTTGCTGCACACGGGGCACCAGCAGAGTGGCACCCCGGGCCGGCACGCCACGACTGGAAGAAAACGTTTTGTTCACGTGCCGTCAGTCGTATGCAAGACAATGGTATTTAGACACATCAGCTCTAGGTTGGAAAATACGTAATACTGACTTTTTAAAATCCCACATCGATGCAGGAAAATAGGTAGGCTGTCTGGACAAACATCTAAGAGGGCCTAGGGAACAGCCGTTCTTGAAGCCCACTCCAGACCTGAACAGACCTGCTCAGATTGCTTTTGTAAACAAGCACCACTGTCCATAGCTCGCCTTACATCGAGGTATGCCTCGATTTAAGTAATTTACATTTTTGATAGTTTGAAACTTCTGTTCAAAAGTGAATCCCTCATGGTGCCCACCCACGTTTCATACACCTTGCTGTACATGTCTGTAGAGAAGACGTAGAAGTACCCCCAGCAGGATGCTGCCTCACACCTGGCGGGCGCTGAGCAGCGCGGTACGGCAGCCAGGACTGACCCTGCGGCAGGACTCCAGGCTGACTCCGGCTCTGTCACACGCTAGCTGGGCGACCTTGGGAAATCTCCTCTGCCGTAAAATGAGGGTGATACAGGGACAGGTGCACACTCCTTTATCCTCGTTTCCAAAATTTAAAAAGCACCAATGATTGGAAATTTAATTTAGTTTAATTTTTATTTTCTTTTGCATCTGAAGCAAGCTAATTTCATGGCAAAACCTGGCCTGAACTCACGTGAAGTCTGTTATTTATACCTGTTCATGTGAACATTCGTGTTCTGATGCATGAATATTGGCGCTCTTACCTCTGGGATGCTACTGGAACGTGACCTCATCCGTGGCATGTGCACCACACTACGCTGATTTTCTATAGCAAAAAAATACTGAATTCTGAAGCACATAAAACCTTCAAGAATTACAGGTAAAGGATTCTGGACCCGTCTCTTCCTTGTCGGGGGGCTGAGAGGATGGACCGTCTTCATATATGAGAAATACGTCAGATGGCGACCGGCATGTGGCAGATGTCACCTAGGATCTGAGGAGTTCAGCTGCGAGCGGGGCGTGTGCTGAGGAAGCATGCACTAGTCCTGACTGGCAGTACCGAGTGTTGAGCGCGTGTGACGTCTGCAGGCCTCCCAGTGTGCCCCACGCTCCTGTGTGCACCAAGATGGCAGGCTTGCTGAGGGCAGCCCAGCACTCTCTGTGCGGAGGGCACTGGCCTCTCCAACAGTGAAAACGTGCATCACCGAGCCTGAGTGTTTAATTCTCAAACACAATTTAAAAAAAATGACAGCCACATAGAAAGGATGGAATCAGAGTCGCATGTTGATGAACTGTGCAGGTTGAAACCACTGTCGCCTAATACCATTCATTGTTGGTTTCAGTGTTTCTGTGCCTGGAAGACTGTAAGTGATTTGAAAACTGTCCCCTACCCTTGCGGGTGTCTGGTCTCTCAGCACACAGCCTGACACAGATGTGGCTTCGGGGAATGTTTACTGAATCGGAGCATGAGGGACCGGCTCTGGACTACCCAGAGGGAGGTACCGACTCATGAATTTGTGGAAACACTAGGGGTCCTGGCTCTGTTCAGACACCCTTTTCAGGCTATTCCAGGAAGACTGAACTAGCCGTGTGGGCTGACGGGGGAGTGGGTTCTGGGACCGAGGGCACAGAAATGCTTGGCAGCGGGGCCACGAGTCCAAAAGGCCCTTGTGTCAAGAGACACGCAGAGACAGCTCTGCCTCACCACATCCTCTGTCGCAGGAGACTTCTGAGGCCGTCCAGGTATGTGTGGGAGGAGGCACCTGTCAGACCACAGGAGGAGGAACGCCGTGAAGGCAGGCCCTGGGTCCTCAGCTGTCTGGTTATACGTGCTGCAGGAGCAAAATGCAAAGTCTTACATGCAAGCGGACACTACAGGGGGTAACTGCTTCTGCGAAAACCACAGAGATGCTCACACCTCTGAGCCTGTAATGCCGCTACTAAAATCTCAGAAATCTGGCCAGAAAAAATCCAAGAAAAGCAAATAACCCACGACTGCAAGTGTTAGGGAGCGGATGTAAAAGGATCGCTCTTGTTCTGAAAAAGACAAGCTTTTCCAATCATCTATAATATAGTAGACTCTGGCAGAGCTTCACAAGTAGAAGAAATCCGAATTACTAGAAACATAATTACCAGGAATCTCTCCTCTTTTTCTAGCCAGCGCTGATCTTCTTCCATCTCCTGCTGCTGCCGGATCAGCCGCTCTTCCATCAGGTGGGTCGGCAACACCTGTCCGATCCCACGCAGGTCCAGTGCAGCAGAGTCCTAGCAGGGGAGTAAATAAAAGAGCACATCCACTCTCAGGAGCCTATTTAGGATGCTCCGTTTTCTGTGTTTTTCCAAAAAAAAAAAAAAAAAAGAAGAAGAAGCAGCAAAATAGCAAGGGTGGTGGAAATAGGGTCTCTTAGACTCTGCTCATGGGAGCAGCTTTCCCGGAGGTTGCAAGTTACCACCCGCCAAGCATCTTTAACAAGTACAGAGTCGTTCAGCTCACAGCTCCACTCACGGGGATTTATTCTCAAGAAATAACCCAGGGCACCTGGGTGGCTCAGTTGGTTAAGCATCTGACTTTGGATTGGGTTGTGATCTCGGGGTCCTGGGATCCAGCCCTGTGTCAGGCTCCCTGCTAGGTAGGGATTCTGCTTGTCTCTCTCCCGCTGCCCCTCCCCCGACTCGTGCGGTCTCTCTCTCTCTCAAATGAATGGATAAAAATCTTTAAAAAAAGAAAGGAAGAATCCAAGGTATGTGCAGAGAATGCATCGCTGGTTGCAGTGAAGAAGTGAAAACAATCTGGAGGCAGAGTGGAAGGAGGATTAGCTCAGTCCACGCATGCCGTGGAGCGCTAAACAACTGTTAAACATGCTCACCCCAAGGGCAAGGGCACGAGCAGCAGACTATAGGTGTTCTGGGAGTCAAAGAAACTAAAATTTACTGTTACAGGTAGGGTTCTTGGTGTACCAGGCAAATCTGGTTAATGTGGCCCACGGAGCGGGAGGCTGTCTCCTGCTCCTTCCTGGGATATGCCCCCCACACACGCTAATTATGTTCAGCCTGACGTACTGCCTTTCAGATGGGTGGGCTAATGATGGCGGCGTCTCTTTCTTTTAGTAAAAAGGATTCACAAAACCGGGGAGAATTTGAGATGCAACGCCTTGATTTTAGAATTAGGTCATCAAAATCAGTAACTCTTAGGATTCAGAAATAAAGGTACTCTAGGCAAAGCTTCATCAGCTAACAAACGAAAGCCCAAGAACACCCAGGTTACCTCCACGTTGGGCTGCCACATTGATATCTCCTGCGGTCTAGGATTCCAGGAATCCGTCTGGTCCAAAAGAGATGCCTGACCCGGGTAGATGCTGCCAGCCATGGCCGTGATCCCATGTGAACCAGGATAGGCAGAGACCTGCGAATGCAGGGCAGCAGGGTCATGCTCCAGCACAGCATGCTTTCGCACAGTTCTGCTTTCCACATGCAAAGAAGCAACTAAGATGACCGAGAACACTGTGCAAACAGAACAATGGTGCCCACAGACATCCACGTGTGGATCCCCGGAGCCTGAGGGGTCCCTTGAGATGGGGAGATGACCCTGGATCATCCGAGTGGACCTAATGTAAAAGCAGATTCCTTATACCAGTGGAAGGGGGGAGCAGAAGAGGAGAAATGGCTACTGAAGAGTGGTCAGAGAGATACGGCACCGCTGGTTTTGAAGAGGGGGAAGGGTCATGGCCAAGGGATGCAGGTGGCTCTGGAAGGTGGTAAAGGCAAGGAAATGGATTCTCAACTAAAGCCTCAAGAAAGGTAATCCGTGGAGGCCATGTAAATAAGTAATGCAAGTATACACCAGGCAATCAGAAATTTACTTTGCAACTCTGCACCCTTGATGCAAAAGCACCAGGGGCCATGAATGTGGCTCAGTGGGCACTGCTCTAGAGCACCTCCTAACAAACCAGGGCTTATGATGAGAGTCACAGGTGTCGTGTTCTAACCATGATGACTGTGGCAGAGAAAAGACGTTCAGGTGCACACAGAAAAATTCCAGGGCAGAAGGAAAATGAGGAAAATGAGAGGAGTTTCTTTATACGGCTTCCTCCCTCAATCGAGAGAGAGAGAGAGGCCAGAATTAGCTGTGTTTCTGTAACCCACTGGGCTAGTACTGGAGGGGCAGGGTTGTTCAGTTAATTTTTTAGTGAGATAAGGCACCGCCAAATCCAGTACTTCCAAACATCAACACATTCTTCAACAAAGACTTCGTGCATTTGTTAGGCCTCTAGGCACTGATTTATGCCAAAATTGCGTACTGACAATATATAACTAATAAACTTTCAAATAATATGCACAGATCATTCTCACAGTTTACTAGAATCAAAGTATTTCAATAAAAAATTCTACTAAACATGAAATGTCACATCACTACTATTTTTGGTCAGAAGGGATACACGTTACTACCAAACAACTTTTAGGAATTTGCACAACAAAGAGATTTCAAATGTTCTGTGGCAGTTTTCTACATAACACCAACCGTGTGACAGGATCGCTGAGCATTTTCGGCTAAGAAGGAACATGAAATAACACCAGGCAATGTCCTATAGCCGTCTCAATTACAAGATAAGGAAACTTGGGGCCCAGGAAAGCTTAATCGTTTCTTTGCTTGATGAAAATATGAATGCTTTAATGTATCCACTGCATCCTTACTCTGTTCTACACAATGTTCCAGGCACTTAAAGTAAAGATAAGCCCGCTGTCCTCACGGGCTTCCCCTCTGGGGAGGGGGGCGGGGGGCAGCCACACACGAACATGCACCAGACCCCAGGTGGTAGAAGTGGCATAGGCCAGTGTGCCCTGGGTGTGGGGCGAGGGCCTGCGGAGGCCTGCATTCTGTCTTATCAGCAGATGCTGTTGCGCCTTCTCTAAACAGGTCTGGAGGGCCCAGGGATTCACGCCTCCTCCAGGCAAGTGGGTGTCTCAGAACAGTGTCTCCCAAAACAGGGTTCTCAGTCATGCAGCATCACCTGGGGGCGCCTGTTAACAACGTGATACTCCTGGGTCCCCCTTCAGAATTAGTACAGTGGGATCTGGAGGCAGCAAAGCAGGTGAAGAGCCTGCCACAGACCCAATTTCAGTGTCTCAATGTACTACCATCCTTTCTAGTACAGGACGGCCCGCACCCTTTCCCTGGGACCCTATGCCAACAGCGAAGAGTGTTTGTCCATACTAATCCAAGAGGCCTAGATTTAAATCACAGTTGAGAGGCATGTAAAGGAATAAAAATGCTTTCATTTGACCCTCAGCAACCCCGTGAAGGAGGCCCAGTAAGCGTGCTTCTCTTTTTGCTCCTCAGAAATGTGTTGAAGGAGATGGCAGTTAAGGGAACTTTCAGCTTCTCCCTCTCCGGACAAAGACCCAAGGACTACCCATTGCTTGTTCTGTGTGTGACTTATTCTTCAGTGAAGTGCTTTCCACTCAAGGCTGGTTATCATAACCGACCTAGTCAGTCAGCTGCGAGAATCAGTCAGTAACACCAAAGGGCGCGGCGACAAAAGAGCCGCAGCTGACACAAATTACCAGAAGTGATTTTCCTTCCTAGAAGTGATTTGACCTATTCTCCAAATAACATGACTATGGGTTCACAATCTGTGGTACAGCCACACAGTGGAGTACTCCTCAGCATTGGAAAGTTGTGAATACTTGAAGACACCACACAAGTACAAGCAGCTGAGCACGCAAGAGGACACCCTGTCTGATCCATTTATCTCAAAGTCCAAAACACGCAACACCAATCGCTGGCAACGGTCGGAGAATGGCTGTGCCCGGGCAGCAGGCGACTGACTGGGAGGGGAGGGCTCCTTCCAGGGTGACAGACATGTTCTCTGTCTTGGTGTGGTGTGGGGGACACGGGTGTACATGTCTGTCAGAACAAACATCTGTGCATTTACAAATACTCTCCCCTCAAGACCAAAACATGACTGACTTTGCTTCTGGCCCTTTTGTTTCAAGGACTGTCTTTCCTAATTTGTATAAGATATTTGCCTGTAAGTCTGATACTCTATCCACACCTGTCCAAGATGGCATCTTGTCTGGTTTTTAAGGTAAATTTGAATGTTACTCTTGCCTTCCAGAAACACCACCCAGTTCATTACTACCTCTGCATATAGAAAGAGCCACCGGATTTGCCCCACACATCACCCGAATGGAGGAAAGGAATGGAGTAGAGAACGTGGGGCAGGGCACCTGCCCAGCTGCTTTAAGGCCCAACAGCCGCTTAGACAATTATTAGGTTGATTACTCTCTTAGCTTTCTGCTTGCCAAATCACACTCCTACGTACAGAAATAAAGAATATAAAATTTACAGTGTCCCTCTCCACCCCCAAGCATGAAGAATAAAAGATGTCTTATGTTTGTAATGCCTCCATACCTGGTAATGATTGGTTTGTACCATGTGCTGTGGGCTGGGATAAAATCCTTCACTGGACCTTGGACTCGGGTAACCGGGTCTGCTGGGCTGTGAACACAACAACAGAGCATCATAGGAATGAGTATTTTGAAAATTTTGTTAAATCTCTGTTTTACTGAAAATAACAGAAAAAGGCATTTCTTTAAAAGCCTTTAGTTGGAAAGAATGATAAAGAGCATCCAGACACTTCAGTGGGGAAAACAGTCTTTCCCACAAACGTCCACAACAGCAGGATATCCCCATGTGAAAACACGAAGCCGCACCCCTTCCCCACAACACACACACAGATTAACTCAAAATGGATCACAGATCTAAACGTAAGAGGTAAAACTATAAAACTCTTAAGAGAACAGGCAAGTCTTTGTAACTCTGGGTAGGCAATGGTTTCGTAGACAGGACACAAAAAGCTCAATCAATAAGAGAGAACAAAAAAGATAAATTGTACATCATCCAAATTAAAAGCTTCTGTGCTGCAAATGGCACCACCAAGAAAGAGACAACCCACAGAAGAAAACATCTGCATGTCAGGTATGTATGAGAGAATCATATCCAGAATAGACAAAGAACTCTTGGAGCTCAACAATAAAATGATAAATAATCTGAATAAACAGTGGGCAAAGGACTTGAGCGGATCTGAGGGAGATCTATCACTGGCCAACAAGATGCGTGACACCTTCCGGCACCAAGGAAATGCAAATCGGGAGGCTTTCAGAGCAGGGAGTTCATTTGGCTCTGTGGCTTCCTGGCCCTGTGACCGGGCAAGTGGGTAGCCGACTGGTTTCTGCGTCTCTCAGACAGGAGTTGAGCTACACGGACTGGGAAGTCACTCCCAGTCTAAAATTCTCAATCTGTTTGCGACCTACATGAATTTAAAGTTCACAGCAAAAGAATGGTTTAGTCTGAAACAGAAGTTAAGTCCACAAAATTTTCTAAATCTGATGGATTTAACAGAGCAGAAACCCACTGTTCTCCAGCCAAATGAAGTCCAGAATAAAAGGAGACGGATTTAGGTGCCAGCAAGCCCAGGGGAGGAAAGAAACACCTCAGAGCCCCTGTCTCTTCCCATGGACGCACACGGTCCTGGAGGAACACATGCTTTGCTCGAATTAAGTTCTGAGGAAGTCTGGGTGTCCAGGAGGAGCCTCACTACCCCACCGCTCTGCTCACACTGTCTCCACTGCCCGTCCTTTGACTCTTCTATGGAGAGTGACTGAAATCTCTTGTTTTCTCCCATCTGATGTAACACCCCAGTACTCTGCTCTCCTCAGTGGTGCATTTCCAATCCTGTCTCAGAACGCAGCTGCCTCTATCTGCTCTAGCCCTACTACCACAGGCCTGCTCCACCTCTGAGGCTGGAAAATGTGCCTTCATCCCTTTAGCCGAACTTCAGTGGCCCAGATGCGATTCACCCCAAACTTACCCAAATATCAGGATGGATCCCGAAGACCCCTGGAAACAGGAAAGGGACATCAAGGGGGTGTCATAGGCTTTACCCTGTGTTCTAGGGTGGCAATTTCCGAAGTATGTTCCATGAAGCCCAAGGGACTACCCTTCAGATTTATATTTTTTAAAGGTTTCATTTGAACAAGTGGTTAAGAGAGGTAAAGAAAAACAACAAACAACAAAGGTCGACTATTTCCATTGTAGGACATTGGAGAGGCAGCACTCGTTGTAAAGCAATGTGTTAACATGTAAGCATGGCGTGGTGCTCTGGGAAAGGCCTCCCGTAGTCCAAGCATGGAAGGATGCAGCGTCAAGGATTCGGACAGTAAACACACTGACGGTTGTACAGTTGTGTCCCCTGGCTTAGATTCTGGAGGTGGCATGTAAGTAACGCCGGCACAAATAAACTTTTACTCAGCATGGCCTACGTGCACAGAGCTAGATGCTTCCCACACGATGTGACAAGCTGAACAGCATGCCACCCAGGAATATCATCACCCTACAGAGGATGAAACCGAGGCTTGGAGAGGTCAGGCAATGTGAACAGGCTGCACGGTCCATACTGGTGGAACCGCTCGCTCCGAAATCTGCTACGTGGGGATGCTGCTCGATGACCGGCACACTTGGACTTGACAAATAAAAAGGAAGAAACGAAAGGAATTGACCAGAGACTGGAAAAATCTCCATACAACATTCCTGAGGGACTCCAACTTCAGTGGATAGCAAAAGAGCACGTGCAGGGTTCCATTTCAAAGTAAAACAGGAAGATGAAAACAAGCTTTAGAGCAGACAAAACGATCGCACCAAGAGTACCACAAAACCAAATTCTGCTAACCAGTGGCTGTGGAGAGTGCACACGTACCGTCAAACAGGGAGCTGGCATGGCAGGCGGGGGCAGGCTCGGGACCCGAGGGCCAGGGTTTGTGGTCGGGGCTGCTCCCCTCTCTGTGCCTCCACATTCTCAATGGGGCAATGGGGACAGGGCTCTCGTGAAGATGGAACACATCAGGTTCTCTGCAGATGGCTTCCGCACAAGTGCCCCAACGCGTCACTTGCTACTAAGTATTACGATTCAGGGTGTCACTCCATCCTTCTCAAAGACACAAACTTAGGTTGTACGATTTTTTAATAAAGCAAATGATGGAGCTGAGGGAGTGTCTGTGGAAGTCCTGCCGAGTGAGGAGGAAGAGAAGGAAAACCAGACCCGCCCTAACCGGCGATCCTGAGTCAGGCGGTGGTCCTGCTGCCAGGTGCTGAGAGGATCTGAGAGGGCGCGGCTGCTGAGCGCGGCCACCGGCGCCCAGGGTCGGAACGACGGGGCCCGCTCTCCTCTCAGACGCCCCGCTCCAACTTACGGAGGTAAACAACAACAAAGTCCTGTAACCCGAACCCAAGTAACACTGCAAATGCCGGCAGAACGGACGAGGCCAATGACACGAAGACACTGAACCTCCTGGAACAGCAACTCCTGTGTATCCTGACGGACAATGTTACTTTGTTTTGTTTGAACTTTACCAAGATTCTAGAAAATCGTATCACACGACCAGTGAAACTCACACTCCGCTGTGGCCATGGGCTGTGCATTTGTAGCTGTGTCCCTACGGCGTGCCCACACACGGGGGCCAGCACCTGGCCACCTCTCCGCTCCTGTGGGTGCGATCCCACCTGAGCGTCTCCCACAGGTGTGTGCCTTGCGTTTTAGCTTTCTTGTGCAGTTAGCAGTCGAAGAACTGGCATTTTGAAATTAGGAAGTCATTTTACTCCCTGTGTGTTTTACCTGAGGGCTAGCGCGGGATATCACAAAACACTTCTTACAGAAGTGGAGTGCTGGGTCCTATTAGGGCTGAGAAACCCTTCTGAGGCAGCCACTTTGAAACGCTTTATTTTCAGGACCGCTTTATATTTTCAAAAATTACTGAGGACTCCAAGGGCTTTAGCTGGAATATCTACCAATATTCACATTATTAAAATTAAAACACTTAAAAATACAAACTAATTACATGTTTAAAAAAATTCAGTGAGTGGAGTGGCCCCTGTCACGTGCGTGTATGCACTTCCTGTGACGTCAGGCCTAGCAGGAGGCCGCCCGTTCTCCCACGGGCTTCCGCTCCGTCGACCGTGCTGTGCTGTTGCACTGCAGCACACGGAGAAAATCCAGCCTCACACAGCCGTACAGATGGGAAGGCAGGAGTCTAACAGTTTCTCGGCACAGTTGTGGGCATTGTTTCTGATATTACAGCCCAACTCAGAAAGTGGTGGTTTCTTGATTTGCAGTGTGGATTGTGAAACAGTGTCATTATCTATGACATTAAGATCCGTGACTCCGTCTTGTACTGTGAATGGATCCTCTACCTACGTGTGATTCTGTGGCGTCCTGCAGCGATCATCTGGAGAATGCGAGTGGCTGCGGTACGTAGACCTTCACAACGCCGACTCATTTCAGTAGACACATGGAAAAATCACATTTGTTAATGTCACTCTGAGCTCATCAGAAAAGTCTCAGAGTTGGGACACTGTCAAAGTCATGGTGATGGATGTTTTTCAGAATTCTAATTTTTGCTTAAAAACTAAAATTTTATCAATGGCAACAAGCTATCAGTTGCTCTCCTTGATGACACAGTCTCATTTCTTTCTTTTTTGAGAAAATGTCTGCCAAATGCACAACTCTGAACAACCACAGTGTCTGCCCACTCTACTTTCGAGAAAAACTGGTTTTCCATGAGAAAAGTGGTTAGTTCCACAACTTAGCCACACAGCGTCTTCCTTGTGCTTGCTGTTTCCTCCCACAGAAGGCCTGTGACTGCTTCATCAAGGTCATTCTTTAGCACCCTGGCGAGGTCTCTTTCTTGCGTGAGCACGGTGGCGAATAGAGTGATGACCAGCACGGTATGGCACCATTGCCCTGGCATGTGCCAAGGTGACCACGGCTTCGTTCACTGTTACGTCTGCAACAGGTCTGCAAATGCCAGCAGAACAGATGAGGCCAATGACACATGGACATTATTATGAAATGGATTTTGCTCTCACGGCCCTCTGAAGTGGTCTTGGGGACCCGGAGGTCCAAGAAATATATTTTCAAAACTGCCGAAAAGGATATTTTTAGCCAGAGGCTCTCCACTGATCCGATGGGGACGTGCAGGACAACTTGCAGCAATGAAATGAACCCAGGCTGCACTCCTCATGGGCAAACTTCTCTGAAGATTATTATTGTTTGAAAAAATTGGTATTAAGTACCGATGAAGAAACTGGTAACAGGTTTTTAATAATTAGCTTTGCAGTTATAATGCTTTTGCCATTAATTCTTATAACTAAGACTTTAAATTTTTTTAAAGATTTCATTTATTTATTTGAGAGAGAGAGAGAGGGAACACGAGCAGGGGCAGTGGCAGAGGGAGAAGCAGGCTCCCCACTGGGCAGGGAGCTCCATGTGGGGCTCGAGCCCAAGACCCTGGGATCGTGAGCTGAGCCGGAGGCAGACTAAGTTTTTAATTTTGAATCTTGAATGTGGGAGAGAAAAATATTTCACTTTAAAAAACTAACTAGGCTACATTACAAATTTTATTAGTACACAATATTCATCTACAAAAGCCAAAATCCTATGTGAACGGAAGAAAATGAAGTGGACTTTGTTGTCCAAAGACAGCACAGTGAGCACCATAAAGACTGACGAAGCTCCAGGGTTCCCAGGTCACAGGGTGGAGGAAACTGCGGGATGCGACACTGGGCCAGCATCCTGGAGACCAGGACTTACTCGTAGCTGGGTCAAATACAGGGCCCATATGAGCAGAGTCTGATTCTACCATAGAGAAGGGAAAAACCGCATCCAGACCTGGTTCTGATTGGCAAGGGAGCCAAATAATTAGTGTATTTGTTTATGTTCATCAAGCATCTGTACATTTACACTAGTGCAGATGATTTTCTAGCCATGAAAACGTAATCCACAGGTTGTCAACCTTCTCCTCCAAGTGTCAAAGAGTGAATATTTTAATCTGTGCAGCCATGCTCTGACTGAGTGTTTGACCCTGCTGCAGCCTGAAACCAGCCAGGGACAAGACACAAACGAAGCATGCAATCCATTCCGATAAAACTCTAATCACAAAAGTAGGCAATGGGCTAGTCTGCTGACCCACTGTAAAGGGCAGAACAATCTCCAATTATAGAGAAGAGTCTCAAAACAGGCACTTTGAAAAAGGTCTCAAAACCAGGAAAAAATGTCTTTGTATTCTCAAACAGAAAAAGCCTAACCTCATACTATAGCATCTAAAATTTAGCCAAATGAAAATGATTAAACATCCTACAGACTGGGATATAGGAGAACGCCGAGATGGACAAAGTTCTTTAATTCTGTGGGCTTGGGGGATGCTGCAAGGTGTGGTGCTCACCACCAAGTGCGTATAGCACCTGACGCCTCCCTGACTCCCTCAAGGGCCGCAGACGCAGGACCTCCCGCGGCCTTCACCGCACCCCCGAGGGGTAGGGATGTTAACACGCTTGTTGCACAGCGAGGACAGTGAGGCTGGCAACAGGCAGGGGGACTGCCCAGTCATCAGAGCCCCTCTGAAGAGATCCACTTGGCCCCTAGGCCCGAGGTCGAGCTTCGAGACTCTCCCACCTCCCAGGCCCAGACCACTGTCCCGTTGCTCCCGAGTTAAGAAACAGGCAAACGTGTATATACAAAGGGAAGGGCCGGACATGTTGGGATGAGGGGCTCTCAGTTCTCTGTTTTTCTGTGGGTAACTAAGGGTTTATGGTTGTTGTTAAACCAGGAGACACAGAAGCGTACTGGTTTTGTCACTAACTCACTCAAAGGAACACCAGTTGACAGATGGTGTGGCCTGCCTCCTCTGGGCCTCAGTTTTTCTACTTGTTCAGGAGGCTGGACTAGGGAACCCTTCACCTCTAAAATTCTGAAGAATTGTGTCAGTCACCTGTAGTCACCTTAAATGTGTGATAACGTTTACCGTTACACAGTTGAAAATACCAAGAAGATACAAGCTTTCAGGTATCATAAAAAAAATAGGTACAATATTTAAATCGTACTTTGTGCTAATGGGCCTCTGAACATTTTTCAAAAAGAAAATGAAGAATTGTCAGCTTAATATATTTTTAGCTCATTTAGTAGCTAAAGCCTATTATCTATTTATATTCCAGAAAATGTTCTAAACTGGATTATTCATGGCAAGTAAGCCACTGTGTAAAAATACCATTCTGTCAAAAGCAAAAGGTGTATAAAGAATTCTTAATCTCATGGGAGTGTTTAAGGGCCAACTATGTCCAAAACCTCAGCCACAGTGTGGCTGAGCAACAGGGGAAGGCTTTGGCCACCTCCCAGAGGTTGAGGATTTGGAGACGGTGGACAGGCAAGGCCTGGAGATGTTGCCTGCAGATCTTAACACGCGAATGCAATGTGCCTCCAGTCCCCAAACCTAGAAGCCAGACACGGACAGCAGGCAGGGAATGCACAAGGCTCTCACCCAAACCCTACCCTAAAGGAACAGGGTTAGGTGCAATTTGACTCAATTTAAAATAGAGCAAAATGTAAAGCATTCAGGTGGCTGGTTTTAGTCCATTTGAGGTTTTCATCCCGACTCGATCCTTAGCAAGGTCCCTGACAAGCAACAAAGGAAAACCCTCCTCCACACCTGGTGTGCTCACTGGAGTCTGAGGATGGGGGGTGGGGAGCCAAGAGAGAGGCTTTTAAGACCACATCTAATCTAAGGGCTTGAGCCTGACACCGGCCTACAGCTGAAATGCAAATTAGGAAGGGAGTGCACGTGAGGGTAACATGCAGGGCAAACGAGCAGGAGCAGTGGGGCTGTAAGGACGATTCCTAGAACCACCTGATGCTTGGCTATCTCCCCACACACAGCAGCTGCCTACACCATCCACCTCGAAAGTCAGCAGGAGTAATGCCAAATGGGGGTAGGGGCCTTTGCTACCTTGGGTGGCGCTTCGTCGGACCCTCCGGAGTCCCAGGACACTGTGACCTGTCTTCTGGACTCCATCCTCATCCGTTCTTCTTGCTGAACCTTCTCCTCTTCCAGGATTGTGCTAGAGAGACAATACACGGTTTAAGGGGAGCTGACAGCCAGAGTGAGCGAGCACACACCAGACCCCACCCGGGCTTATCTGAGCAGCACCAGCCAGCTAGCTAGAGGAAAACAATGAGGAAAGGGAGATCGGATCAGGTTTCTGAACTCTGCACAGGATGACTCTAGAATAGCCTCAGTCCCAACGGCAAGTCGGTTTTCAGCACAGCCGTAGGTGAGAAAGGGACAGCTGGGAAGACTAGGAGAGCTTGCAGAAAGTCAAAGATGAGCCGAGGGGAGGGGGTGGCGGGGGAGATGTTTGTACACCAAGTTTATTTTGAGCAGAACAGAACTGCCCTGAGAAATCCCAGGCAAGGCTTCATCAAGCACGGCCGAGTGCCGGGACGGGCTCCTCACACGCACACAGACCCCCAGGTCCTGTGACCACAGCAGCACGCAGGGTGACAAATTCGCAATCTGGCCAATAATCTCCCTACCCCGCTCACTACCGTCTCCCGAACTTTCAGCCTGGCCAGTGCTTTATCTCACCCGGAAAATGAGGACGCAGGCAGCCGGCCGCCGCTCCTCACCGCAGCCCGGCAGAGACTACCTGCCGCCCTGCCCGCGGCCACCGCTCCTCGGGCACGGCTGCGCACCTCCTTAGCCTTGGCCGCCTGCCATGCCGCCCACCAGCTAGAACGCAGCCGGAGCGGGCCCCCGCCAGCTCCCCGGGCCGCAGGACCCTGGGGGGCTCGGCAGGCGCCAGGTCCCCGCGCCCCTGGGCCTCACCGCGGCCGCGGCTCTCTCCTGCACGCCGCCAGCCCCTGCTCGGCCTCTGAGAATGACGCTCATTCACGGTTTCGAGCCTCCGGGTGGAGCGCCGTCAATAACCAGCCAGAATTACTCATGAAAGAGTGAGGTCAGCTGCAGCAGACCCTTTCTAATCTGGGAATTTGCTCAACTGTTTCAGAAAGACATTCCTGCCTGCCTGGGGGCTGGAGCGGGCGGTTTCTCACACAAGCTAACTCCTGCAATCACCTTTAAGTCAGGGAAGGACGGACAAATCCACTTCATAATTGCTCTGAGTCAGCAAACTGTTACTACAGATGCAAGGGTAGTTCTTTTTTTTCTTTTAAAGGCACGGCAATGTTTTCCTCAGTGATGACATTAGCGCTTTAAGAGGAAAGCTTTCAGCCAAAAGATTCTACTCCCTCCTGAAAATATGATTTTGGTTTTCTTCACACTCCAGCTGGACGATCCCAGCTTAGAAAGGAACACGGCACCTTGACAAGCTCCAGACAAGACCAAGAATCAGTGTCATGCTCCAGACTGGCCAGGGGCGCGCCGAGCCAGCGCTGCTGGGGACCGAGCCCTGGGGCCGAGGATGGGGACTCCAGTCACAGTGCACCGTCGGCTTGCCTTGTGCTCCCACTGGGCTGAGCGGCGACCCGACAACCCACTCTCTCACGCAGAGTTAGTGCGGATGCCGGAGCACTGCCGTGTGCATTAACCATGACAGGCAATCGGGGAGTGAAGCCACAACCAGCAGGGTCAACCAGCTGAGTGGCCAACAAGAGCCGACACCAAGCCTACTGCACTGTCAACAGGGAAGGACTGCAGGCCATCTTCTTTGAGATGGACACACTGGGTGCAGGAGTCCAGGCTGAGATCACTGGCCTGAGAGAGGAGCTGGTCCTGGTTAGTTTTTCTGCACGCTTCTCTCATGCAGGGCCCTAAATAATAGACCCTGAATCTGAATTTCCAAACATCGTTTTAACAACTGAAAAATCCATAAAAATCAGGTCAAAAAAATCAAGAAATTTGTCTTTTTCAACTTCTTCAAATAACTGAAAAACAGGCAAGCTCTGAGAAGGCCAAGTGCAACGACATATTCTTTAGTGCAATGGGAACTGCATTTTAAACAGGTCCCATTAAGGCAGTTGATGTCATATGGATTGTTCTGTGAAATGGGTCTCCCTGGTCTTAAGGTTACTGTTCCCCATGAAAAGCTCCAAAGATCCCGTGAGGTCCCTGCCACAGGAGACCCTCTCCCCTGCTCTCTGACCTACCGAATCGACTGTCTGAATCCTTCAGGGCAGCCCTTCTATCACACAAGCACATACACCACTTCGCTCTTTGTGGGGTTAGACTGTCTGAGTCCCGCCGCTGTCCCGCTCGGACCCTGCTTCCCTGTCGGTTTACAGCGTGTGCACACGACAGGCACCGAGGTCTCTCTTTCCCCAAACCTGCCAGTTGCGCCCCTGGCAGAACAGTGGTAACGGGGATGGGAGTACTATGATCTCAGTACTTGGTTCTCATACCAAAGATAACATGTCAAAATGCTTCTGAGAAACCATCATTTGTTGCTCAGAGCAGTCAAGAGTATAAATAACTCATAAAAGATCTGTTTTTACAATGGGAGGGCTATTCCATAGATGGGAGTACAAGTACACATGGAGACATTTCTGAACTTTTCTCTTTAGAGCTGCTGCAGAACCCAGAGCAATAAACTAGAATGTGCAGAGGGTCAAAGAGGTCAAATTTAAACATACTTTCCCAAACTGCAAATATTTTTAGTAGCAATACATTCCATGTGAAAGAGTCTGGCTGCCCGATGTGAGCTGGCAACGAGCCGCCATGGTTTCTCTGGGGAATGGCGGTTTCTAGGGCTCAAACTTCAAAGTAGATGAACCAGGGAAAGCTCGGGCTGGTCCTGTACAGAAGGTAGGACACGTGGCCATCCTGCCTCTGGTCACCCACCAGTCCCATCTAGTGAGATGTGTGAAGGGGAAAGCAGGGCTTTACATGGTGTTTCTTTTTTTTTCCTTACTTCCCCCACATCAACACAGTCCTCAAAGTCATCGATCCGGAGGACAAGGACACAGAGCGTGTGGGGCTGCTGACTGTTCTCTGGGCCTGCAGTGCTTCCAGGGAAACCTGCTCTCACGCCCTCCACCAGCTAGCATGGAGAGGTCTGATGAAATTTCCGTTCTGGAGCGACAAAGTGTGATTTCACTTCTAAGGTATTTTCATGGAGAGTAAGAAAGGGGTCTAATAGGTTCCTCGTTTCCAGCACTGAGCTAAGATGCAAAAACAAATCTTCAACACAGACCAGCTTTAGAGCGGAAAAGGGCAATCGGTCCTGAGTGGCTGATAATTGAGCCATCCAAGCTGTGGGCAACAAGCTAGAAATCGCACATCTGCTGGCTTCTGTGGGGCAGGCCTCCTTGCCTCTTTCAGCGTGTTCACTCATTCAGAAATGAGAATAATACTGTCTACCCTACCCATTGTTAGGGTGGGAAATAAAGTATATGGGAAAAAACCAGTAAAGCTTTGAAGTAAATGTTAGTTAGCTCCGTACTTTTACCTCATCTTTTACCACCAGGAAAGAAAGGTTTTCTCTAATTTCTGGCGTTTCCCCTGTGAGCAATGCACTACTGTTCTTCTCTCTGAAACTACAAACCATTTCTTCTTTTAAATATAAGAAATACTCTTTGCTCGAATAACGTTTTCTTAAAGATTGGACTTTAGGGGCGCCTGGGTAGCTGAGTCGGTTAAGCAGCTGCCTTCAGCTCAGATCATGATCCCAGGGTCCTGGGATCGAGCCCCGTGGTGGGCTCCCTGCTCAGCGGGGAGCCTGCTTCTCCCTCCCCTTCTGCCTACTTGTGTTCTCTATCTCTCTGTCAAATAAATAAAATCTTTCAAAAAAAAAAAAAAAGAGTGGACTTTAATCACCTAAGCATCACAAAATCAGCCTGGGTTGATAGGCTACTTAGGTGAATCTGGAAAACATCCAGAGAAAGAGCAGCAAGAAATTAGGAGGGAAATAAGCCAAAAGAGAAAGAGCTCGTTTTGGCAAGTTCACGGGAATACCAGTTTTGAAACATGATCTCTTATAATTACCCAACATTGCCTCACCACAAAGGAATGGAACTGACCTTTTAACAAAAAACCCCGCCTGATATCTTTGCAGAAAACAAGTCTGGAGCCTTGAGATCCAGTCATGGATGGCATATCACTCAGTGGCTGACCTGTGGCTAAATGCAAAGCCATAGGGTTACAGCGTATGCCTCTGCTCTTTTTCTCTTACAAACAGGCAGAGCAGACTGGATGTCTAGTTCATGAATGCATCAAAACTGCATTTCTCTTCATGTATCTCAAACTGTAGGAAATAATGCACTTTGGTATGGTGGTGGCGCTGCCCATCTCAAAATTATTTTTAAAAAATGTGATTTCTACTAAAATCTTTCTTTAAAAATAGTGACCTCTTTCTATTCCTGGCAAGTCTGCATAGCAACTTTTTGATGAACCCTCTTGCAGATAGCAACTATGGACAATGACATAAGAAGCAACCCTGTGACCGTAGAGGAGAGCAACCCACAGCAGCTGGACTCTGATGTGGGGCTGGCACTGAGGGCGAGGGGCCCTGGATGAGACCCTGTTTTTTAACGGCCATTCGCCAGACAGCAGACCCTAGTCTTCTAAAATCTGCCCAAAACCCTAGCTGAACCTGGAACCATGCACACACAGGACAGGCTCCAAGCAGCCCAGCTAAGGCGAAGAGAACTGAATCGAGATGTGGGCTACTGCTCACAGCATGAGGAGAGAATCTGTGATTTGAGACCAGCCAAGTTAATTGCCTGCTAAAACAAACAAACCATTCTTCAGAGGAATCTAACTGAATCCAAAGTTTTTGCAATCTATCATTCACAATGTCCACTTCGTAATTTAAAATTACTCGATATACAAATAAACATGAAAACGTGATCCATTCTCGTGAGGAAAAAACAATGTAAAGGAGGCGACTCCAAAGATGGCTCAGAAGTTGGAATTAGCAGGCAGGGGCTTGAAAGAGCTATTATATTCAAGGACATAAAGGAAAATCTCTTCATAATTAATGGAAAGATAAGAAATGTTAGCAAAGAAATAGATACTTTAAGAAAGAGCCAAATGAAAGTTCGATAATGAAAAATACAGTATCTGAAATAAAATCTCCACAGGATCAGATGACTGGTAGGATGGAGATGACAAAACAGGGAACTTGAGGACAAATCAATGAAAATTATCCAATCTGAAGGACTTGGAGAAAAAGACCGGAGGGTACAAAGGAAAAGAACAGGGTCCCTGGGATGTGAAGGACACTATCAAAAGGCTTAACATACATGGAACTGGAATTTTAGAAGCGAGAAAATGGAGCAGAAAAAATACCTGAGCAGATAACCGTGAAAGTCATACATTTACAGATTCAGGAGGGTCAGTGAACCCCAGGTATGATCAATACAAAGAAAACCACACCCAGCACATCCGAGCTAAACGGCTAACATCCAAAGACAAAGAGAAAAACCATGCAAGCAGCCAGTAAAAAATGACAAAGCACGGACGGAGGAACAATGATTTAAAAGGCCAAGGACTTCTTATTAGAAATAACAGAAGTCAGTGGAAGAACAGCTTTAAAGTGCCGGAAGAAAAAAAATAACAGCACTACCATCAAGTCGGAACTCTGTTCTAGTGAAATTAAGTTCCATTAATTTTCAGATAAGAACCCCAAAAAAGTGATGGAATTCATCACCAACAGACGAACACAGAAAATGCTCAAGAAGTTCTCTGGGTGAATGGGAAAACAGCAGAAAAAGCCTCTTTAGGAAAGAATGAAGAACACTGTGAGGGGTTAAATATGAAAGATTGTTTTTTTTACTTTCCATAAAGTACTATTTAAAACACACAAAAAGGGGTGCCTGGGTGGCTCAGTTGTTAAGCGTCTGCCTTTGGCTCAGGTCATGAAACCAGGGTCCTGGGATCGAGCCCCGCATTGGGCTCCCTGCTTCCCTGCTTAGCCGGGAGCCTGCTTCTCCTTCTCCCACACCCCATTTGTGTTCCCTCTCTAGCTCTCTCTCTCTCTGTCAAATAAATTAAAAAAAAAAAATCTTAAAATAAAAAAACACACAAAAAATCTTATTTTGTGAGGTTACTAACATATACAAATGTGACCTATATGACATCGAGAGCATAAAGGACTGAGGTGGTGGCAAACGGACCTTTTCAGCTGCAAGAACCTGACACTGTAAGCACAGCACAGCTGTTAACTCTAAGTAGATGGGGAAAAGTTACATGCATATTGTAATCTCTAGAGCAATCACTAAAATTATAATGCAAAGAGTATTGCTAAAATGCAGATTTGGGGCTTAGAGGGAGAAAGAGGTGCAGAGAGAGGCTGTTGGCTTCCCAGTGCTGAACTCTCAGCCAAGCACTGATGGCCTGAGCACACAGTGCTTTTGCTTCCCTCCCAGCTAGGCTGTAGATGCATGTTCACTTGTAACTGGAACGAAGCCAGCGTATCTCCCTTTGTGTCCTGCATCCCTCCATCCAGCCACAGTCCCCTGTCCGTCGGTGAACTGAAGTCGAGGGGAGCCACGTGCAGCCACCAGCCCTTAGCTGCCCAGAGGGAAAGGAAGACCTTCATGGCTGCTCCACTCTCCCCTCATGTTTTTAGGGATAATAACCCTGGAGACAAAATTCAGTGAAGGGGAAGGAAGAACAGCTGCAGAGAAAACAAAACTGGTCACAGAAAGAGAACTGAAGGGAAGGGTTCTGGTGGCTACTAGGGTAAGTTTGAGGGTTTCCGCGTGGGCTCTGATCGTTAAGAGTAAATGCATGGATGACGGACATGTTGAGAGGCATCTCTTTACAGGTAGAACAAGTGAGGGGAGGAGAAGAGTTCGAGGGGAAATCCAGGAGACTGGGGTGGGGGCACCCTGAGGCCGACGGGCAAGAAGGAACACTGGTCTTGGAGGCGGGAGAAAGGGGCCCAGGGGCTTCCCTGTCAGCTGCACAATCCAGGGCAAGTCATAGGACTGTTCTGGGCCCCAGGCTCCTTCAGTGAAAAGAGCAATAACAACTCATTCTTAAGAACTGCCATGAAGTCAAATAAGGTAAGACACGTAAAAATGATGTGTGAAGCCATGTAGGTGCAGAGGACTAATTTTTATGAAATGCATGTTTAAATCTCCCTGGAAATCTGTTCATACAAACCAAACACAGATGCAACGGAAAAGCCTGGAACACCTATGCACGGGCAGGAGCCAATGGCAGGTCAGAAGGATCCTCACATAAACAGTTAAGACATAATTCCTAGTGGGGGGGCGCCTGGGTGGCTCAGTCGTTAAGTGTCTGCCTTCGGCTCGGGTCACGATCTCAGGGTGCTGGGATCGAGCCCTACATCAGGCTCCCTGCTCGGCGGGAAGCCTGCTTCTCCCTCTCCCACTCCCCCTGCTTGTGTTCCTGCTCTAGTTGTCTCTCTCTGTCAAATAAATAAATAAAACCTTAAAAAAAAAAAGACATAATTCCTAGTGGAAAGAATGTAAATGTTATATCAAATTCCTATTAAATTTCAATTTACTCTTTACTTTTAATTACTGGTAAGACTAAGGACCAAAAACCCCCAAAAAACCCCCAAAAAACCCTTGAAATTCAGATGCCATGAATGTTTTTTATAATTTTTTATTTAAGGTTTCTAAAAATTTACCTAAGTAAATAAACATGACCCCGAGATCAAGAGCCACACGCTCTTCTGACCGTGCCAGCCAGGCACCCCCAGATGCCGTGAACGTTTTAAGATGTCTTTAGGACCAACTGAGAAATTAATTACTCTTCTCGATAATATCTAGACTCAATAGGCTAGCAAGGGAAGGGAAATACTGGTACGATGACTAAAGAGGAATTCAGACACCACCTTTGAAAGGAATTTTGGAAGCAAATACAAAACTACTTAAAAAAATACACAGAGAAGAAGCACAAATAACTCCTATCATCAATCAAACCTAGAGCTTTTAATTCAGAGTCCATATACTAGGATAAAGAATCAGAAAAGATTAAAAAGACTTGTATAAGATGCTGTTCAGACTAAAAACTTAAAATCCGTGTCTATAAAATGTCTTTGTGCTTTGGTATCTGGATAATGATAGCTCACACTTTTGAATTCAAATAACCAGGTTTTTCTTTAACAGCAACTGATACTTTTTCTTTACCCTAAGGCTGCCGGGTCCCTTCCGGATCTTCAGGAAAAGCTTCGTTGTTACTACCACTAGAGTGGCTGTTAACAGTGTGTGCACCAACCCGAGTCACGGGCCACATACAGTTGGAAGCATTTCACATCATTTCACGTAACCCTGGAAACCAGACTGCAGGAGGGCTGTGTGACCCTGCTCCTACAGGGAGGTAGTCACTTGCCCAAGGTCACACAGCCTTTTCAAATTTCTTTTTAAACTGTAACCTTCATAACACAACACACATAACTCTCAACAGAGGTTAAATTCCTCCCAACTCAAGTGCTGTCTGTACCTTACCAGGTTACACTCCTCCCCGCCCCCCCAAGGGGCCGGCACCCTCACAGACTGACCGAAACCAGTCTGTGTCCCGAGGAGCCCTGAAACTTCACTGGACTATGATACTGAGAGGTAGTGTGGAAAAACATGTCATCAGTCTGGGGCTGTAGCCACTTCAAGCTACATCCTAACCAAACAGATCTCTCAAAAGGCCAGCTTTGCTTGATAAAGTTTGAAAGCAAACACGACAGTATTAGCTCAAAATGACAAACAAACCCCTGCCCCCAAGGCCGACGCGGCAGGCCGCACCCACACGCGCTGGCTTCTGTCACTGCGCAGAGCCTCTCGGTCGGCTTCCACAGTGCTCCCTACCTTACCTGGGGCTCCGAAGGCCAGAGCGGCAAAGCGCAGCACACTCAAGAGATGACACAAAACACAATGAACAGGACCAACGCTCTGGGGCCAGCGCATGGCAGCCAGGTGGCCCTCCAAGCCCACGGGTGAGGGCCTGTGTGCCTCTGCCAGACACGCTGCCTTTGCCTTTGGGGACTTTCTCTGGTTGATAGTCAAAAAAAAAAAAGTAAGAAAACCAGCTTCAGGGATTCCTTATAACACTGTTTTTTTTTTTTCTTCCTTCTTTTCCCTTTTTAACTAATCATTAACAATTTGCTCACCAGTCGCAATCACAACACAGAGCACGTAAGGACATCTAGCTGTGTCTCAGGTCAAGGCCCAGAGTGTGCCAGCTGACAGCTTGGGCCCTGGACTCAGGTGGGCTCGCTACGAGTTCCAGCTCTGGGACCTCAGGTGAGCTGCCTAACCTCAACGGTGGTGATACTACCTCCAACTCCAAGGACTGAGGGCCAAGATGAAGTGATGTGGGGAAGTGCGTGGCACAAGGCCTGCAGACCGGCTATCAAGGAACATGGTATTTGTTCGAAAGGTCTTCCTGAAAAGCACTGTGGCAGAGACCAGCTCAAATCATGGAGCGTCTTCCAAAGTGATACTTACTAGGTCAGCGTTCTTTAGAACAGAAACGTTCAGGTTAACTGTGATATTCTTTATCACTTATATTCTTTTACCTAACCTTCCTATGTGAAAACAGCGAGCCTAGAAACAAGGAGTAATTTACAAAGGTTTAAAAACCACTATGGCTGGAACAATGAGCTTCTGTTCACTGCTGGGACCAGAGCTGGTGTATCCGCTCTGGAAAACCAGCAGGACCTACTGGTGCTACACCTGTGCACGCCCGCTAGCTCTTGGGATACACACCCAACTTCAATTCTTGTACCCTTGCACACCAAAAAGACACAGCAGTGGCCTTCACAGCTCCAAGCTGGAAAGAATCTAAATTTCCACCAGGCAGATGAATAAACTATGGGATATTCACAAACAGAACACCACAAAGCAAGGAGAAAGAGGTGCAATTATCTGATACCATGGATGATCTCAAACTAAATGCTGAATAACATAAGCCAAGAACAAAAGAGGACATACTGAGTGGTACCAATTACAGAAAGTTCAAAAGTAGGCAGAACCGATGCATGGTTAGCAGTTACCCTCGAAGGGCGAACAGTCATTGGAAAGGGGCATCTGGCGGGTTTCCGGAGCGGTAGCAGTGTTGGTTTCTTATTCCGGATGCTGTTTACGTGCGTGTGCCCAATTTGTGACAATCCAATGAGCGGTTTACTTCTTGGCATATTTATATGTTCACACCTTTTTAGGTCAATACAAAGTTTTAAAAATATGGTATAAAACTTTAAATTGATAATTTTATTAGTTTATTTCCCCCATTTGTCTAAGAAGGATTTAAGAAAGCACACGTTAACATGTTTCCCTAGACTTAGCTGAAACAGACAGGCTTACTTTCACTCCTGGGAAGCATAAGCTCCACAAGGGCAGATACTAAAGCTGCTTATTGTGGTTTCCTTGGCACAGCAGCTATCAAAGAATTAACTGAATTAACCAGGGATTATGTGATTTTTCCATTCAAAAGCTACTTGGGGCACTCTTACAGCCTGTCAGTCCTACAGGGCAAGCACGCCACGGTACACAGAAGGAGTCATTTCCCAGGGTGTTGCTACTGGGGAGCTTTTACACTTGGTACCAGGCTGCCCGCAGGCTCACCTCCTCGTCCTTCTCTGTGGATTCACATCTACGAATAAGAAAGTGGGACATGAGGAGGACAGATGCTTGGAGTCATGGAGATCTACCCACGGAAGCCTGACCCAAGTGCTGTCTGACTCTGCTGGACAAGATTCATCCCGAGAGCCACTTCTCTCAACTCAGAGTAACAGACAAACTAATGTATGGCCCACAGCTGCATGGGATCCCATGGTGATCTGAGTCCATTCAAATTATTTTCTTTTTTTAAGATTTTATTCATTTATTTGACAGAGAGACACAGCGAGAGAGGGAACACAAGCAGGGGGAGTGGGAGAGGGAGAAGCAGGCTTCCCACTGAGCAGGGAAGCCCGATGGGGGGCTCGATCCCAGGACCCTGGGACCTTGACCTGAGCCGAAGGCAGACGCTTAACCAACTGAGCCACCCAGGCACCCCAAATTATTTTCTTTTAAGGTAGACATGGAGGATGGGACTTGGGAAACATTTTTAACTGACCTCTGGGGTAAACTGCCTGAAGTTTATTACTTTGTTAAACAATCTTTGATATAGTAAAAATTTTGTAAAACTCAATAAAAGAATCTATTTAATTACTATGACACACTGTTACCATTTATAAATGTCCAAGCAAGCTATTATGAAGTTAAATTTTATTGGCCTCTTTGGTAGCCATATTACACATATATAAAATGCAAAGTCAAACTCCATTTCTGACTGAAAAAGAAAAACACAGAACAAATTAACGCTCAGTGGCCTGTGCTAACTGCAGAAGAGATCCATAAATCACAGCCTAGGCATATTATATAGTCGTGGGTGCGTGTGTGTATGAAATTGTTATATTTAGTTCTAAAAATTCACCTTGGATAGTTCTTGGAACTACTTTACCTAAAGGAACAGGCCTTCAGTGAACCCTGACGTGAGGGTCACGCACGAAGCCATAACTGGAGCGGCTGTGGGGCCCCACTGTGCGCGGGCCCCTGGCCTGCGGGTGCGCGCGGCACCGAGGTGAGTATGACGATCCCTGCCCTCAAGGAGCCTCAGTCTAGTAGGGCTGAGACATACTAGACTGTGAGCTCCTCGAGGGCAGGAAAGGTGCTGTAGTCCTCTCGGCCCAGAGACCGGGCCCCAGGCTCAGCTCTCGTGCTGCTCACAGTGAACACGGGGCAGCCATCTGGGGCAGCGCAGGGTGAGCACGACAAGAAGAACAAAGTGCTCTGGAGACTCTGCGGGCGGAGGCTTGTCGGCTGTGGAGCCACAGAGGAGCCGGCGTGTGAAAGCAGCCGAGAAAGAGGAGTAGAGTTTCAGCGGGAGGAGAAGGAGGAGTTCCAGGCCGAGGTGGGTTAGTGCGGTCACAGTGTGAGAAAGGGGTGGGGACACACCATCGGGCCGAGATGGAAGGAATCTTCAGTCTACTCTGGGAGCCTCTACCTGATACAGGAGTTACGGGAGCCCACGGAGGGCTGTTCGAGCAAGGGAGCCACTCATCCACAGCAATGTTTCAGAAGATCAACTAAGGGGCCATGCCAGATGGGTGGACAGTCCAGGTGGAGGAGCAGGGGAGGGGGTGCCCAGCTGGCGGCGGCGAGGAATTCCTGCTCACTCCGAGACGGAGATGAACACAAAGGCACCTTTGGGGCCTATCGAAGGTGAGGGCCAGGGGCTGCCCGGGAGGCAAGGCAACAGATTTATTTTAGGACGAACGTGGCGCTCAGCAGCAATGCGAACGCGGCTCTGGGCCTGTGAGAAGAGGCAGGATGGAAGCTGGAGACAGACGGAGGTGGGAGGTTGGCTCGGCCCAGGAAGCATACTGAGAGAAAGGAGGACGGCCCGGGACGCGCAACACGCAGGGCGACCGCGGAGGAGCAGCAGGTCGGGGCGTAAAGGAGGGGTCTGGGAGGCAGGCAGGTGGAGCGGTGGAACTGGTGTCAGAGAGGGAGGAATCTCAAGGACATAATCTGTCTAATTCTGAGGAAAGATCAAGGAGGAACAAAAAAACGTATGAGCAAAACATGAAATAAAGCATGTTCAAAACCCAGCTCTAGTAAGTGAGAGCACGTATCATGAACTGTATGAGAATTGAGAACCTGGAGATTTTTAGCTTGAAGAAAGCTGTGTACAAACACCCGAAGGACTGTCACATGGAAGACAGAGCTGTGCTGTCTATGGGGCCCTGAGGGTGGGGCCAGGCCAGCAGGTGCGCAGCACGGGGCCAAGGAGGAGCCCGTTCCGCAGTGTGCTGCTCATCGCATGGTGACGAACGGCTGACCCACCTCCCCTACCGGGCTGCAAACGCTGGGGGCAGGACTGTGTTTTGTTCACGGTTGAGTCCACGGAACCTGATTAGAATAAAGTGGGAGCTTAGCCAATAATTCCTGACTGGGTGAATCTTTTCTACCTCTCCCGGTTAGCCTTCATTCTTCCGTGAAACACGCTCCCTGCCCGGAGCCTTGGCTAGCAAGCTGAGCTGCCTGAAGATGAGCTGGGGCTACAGGCAGTCTAGAAGGCTTCAAGCACTGGGGGACAAGATGGGCCAGAGGAGCCACCGGGGTCTTTTGGACCCTGATGTTTGGTAATTTTCTATGAAAAAAGATGAAGATACACCAAGTTTTAAAAATGTCGCACAGCATCAGGGAAATACGAAGACAGGTGATACGGCACACGTTACACCATGGTGCTGGTTACACGCTAACGCTCCCATGTGTATGTACCACATTAAAATACCTTGTTTATTACAGAATTGAGTCTCAGTCTAGACTTCAATTCGACAACTGTTTGTTGAGCACGTGTTAGTGCTCACCTGCGCCTGCGCCGGGGCCACAGCAACAAGTAAGACACAGTGATGCCCATGGAGAGCTTAGAGCCCGGTGGGGGACCCAGACGTGCAAATGAGAAATTCTCCAGGCCAGGGGGCACGGTCAACTCTGTGCAGACACTCTGAGGGGCTCAGCACACTAACAGGTCCCTGCGTGCTCCCTCTAAGGAACTGGGAGCTACTGGAGGTTTGGGTCTGGCCGTGGCTGGCACAAATCAGGAACCATGAAATGGCAGCTGAATAGGTCATGTGGATGTTCTGATGACAACAAACAGTAGCATCGAAAAGGTGCCAAAGAGTGGCTATCTGTTTGGGGGCAGGGCCAACCAGGGCAGTCCCCTGAAGGAGCTAACATCTGAGCTGGATTCTGAAGACCACAGAAGTGGTTAGCAGGTGGCACAGCTGGGGGAAGGAGTCCCCGGGAGAGAAAACAGCACGTGAGAGATGGCGGGCCATGCTGGGAGAAGCCTAAGCAGTTAGGAGCGTGCTGGAGATGGAGGAGGAGTGGAAGACGGAACCGGATGGGCAACTGGGGACCAGGTTCTCACGGATCTTGTAAGCCATGCTCAGTCAGAAGTCAGGGGATGAGAGATCTGATCCTAATCTGAAGTTTATTAAGATTTTAAGATATAATCTCCTGAGGATTCTAGCAAGGCATAAATAAATGCAAATCAGTTAATAAGTAATTATGTTTGCCGGAGAAGAGGTTAGCCTTGGCCGTCCTGACAGAATGACCTCAAACGCTACGACTGCATGGGAGAAGCCGCAGGAGCCTGCCCCAGCCCCGGCCCTCACTCCCCCCCTCCTACCTGAGCTGAGCTTTGAGCTCAGTGAACCGGGGCCGCCTGCTGGGGTCATAGGCCCAGCATTTCGTCATAAGGCTGTAGAGGGTAGGAGGGCAATTTGGAGGCATTGGTAATCTCTCCCCATTCTCAATTCGACCGATCACATCATTGTTCTTCACTCCTTGAAAAGGCTTCACACCATGCATCAGTATCTCCCACATACATACACCTGTGAAGTGGGAATGAAAACAGAACCGTGAACTTGGTGGGAAGAGAAGAATGCCCACGTTTCAGGAGTAATTCCATAGCTGGCACAAGAGGACCAGCTGTGTGATTTTGGGCAAATCGGCTAAATAAAGCAGCATTCAATGAACTCTGTTATAAATAAGAATAGCAATATTAATTTAATATGATGCAAATAATTAAATATTAAGTTATTTTCCAAAAAAACCCCAAGTTTTTCTAAGAGCTTTATTTCTCTAAAAATCCTGTATTAGAAAATGGCCCACCAGGTAGTGATCCTTCACGGTTTAATGAACCAGTTCAAAATGGGCTGAATGAATTTTCCCTTGCCCTCCACTGCAGTCCAGCCTGCTGATGATTACAGCAGCTGACCTGAGGCCTACCAAAAGAAAATACTAAAATTTAAGCCTTACACCTTTAGAATACTCAGACTCCTTTCACGAGGCAGCCCATGCCTGGCTAGGGTGCACTCGGCACTGTCATCTAGCTTATGCACGAGTTGGTCAGGGGGTCCATGTCCCCATGGGCAAGCTCTGGACTCCCTGGGCTGCAGTGGCCCTGCCCACAGACCCCTCACTCACACTCCACCCTTGCAGACTACATGCTTTCTCGGTGTCCTCTGAACAACACTTGAAAGCTCACTTTGAAAGTAAACGAGCGCACAGAACCTAAGGTGGAGAATGACGACCACACGCTCCGGCTGGCAGGGACAGTGGGTGGCTTCGCATGTCTCGCAGGCTGATCTGGCAGCCTTGCCACCCTGGCACGCACGCCTTTGCTTGTGCTAGCCGCCCCACACTTAGAGCCCCTTTCCTTCTCTTCCACACGAGTGCTTCTCTTTCTGTGTGCGTGCCTCCTGCCGGCCCCGGGCAAGCCCCGGCTCGGGCCCCGTCCTCCCTGCACACCGTGTCACGGGCTTGAGGAGAGGCACCTTGCTTCAGTGTCTTCAGCACCTACAGCGGGGTGTGCCTCAAAGGAAGCAAGGCACATTATCCTACCAACATGAATGGCATTCTGACGTTTTCCAAATTCTCGTCGTTCCAGAGTGAAGAGTATATGACAAAAATAATGCCTTAGTTCTGCATTTCTCACCAGAAATTATGACATCATTACTGACAACAGCGCCAGGCATCATTTCTCCAACACCTTAATATGTTTCTGGCATCCCCTCTTTGAAATTTACATATATTATCCTTACACTTTACATTTCTTTAAACGCTCTACTTGATCAAATCTAAGATGCCACTGATTATAAAATACAACATTATTTTTATATGACCAAGAATGGGGGAAAATACTGCCAACTAAGTTATGGCGCCATCCTCTGTTACCTCCTGGAATTACTTTATTCTTACCAAACGCATTCAGACAAGGAAGTAACACTGGGGTGAACAAAGTCCATACGAGTGCAGGCAAGGAGGCCACAGAAGACACATCCCCAACTAACACGGACTATAAAATGCCACTGATCTAGGACACCAGTTCCAGAGAAGTTACAATGTGAAAAAAACAGGCCATCTTAGAATCTTTGAAAACTGAAATTTCCTTGACAGGAACTGGCTCTCTGGGTCACACAGCGGATGAGCGAGGTCCTGGGAAGTGAAGTCATGTCAGTCGGACCCCCAGAGCCCTTTCTAAACCACGTCACACTATTTCCTGCTCTGGCGAAAAGCTCCTTCCTTCACCTGTTATCACTTAGGGTACTAGATGAAACCAACAGCAAGTAAGCAGAAGAAAAATAACACACACTTGATGTATGTTATTTTTAATTATAGGGGAAAAAAGGTACATAACCTTATCAGGGCATCTCTTCTGAAGTAGTTTAAAATCTAGCAGAGAACACACGCACACAAGACTGTCCACAAGATCAACGTGTGAGTGTTACGGCAGAGAGAGGAAGTGCAGGGAACACAGAGGAAGGGAGGTTATGCCTGGAAGACATACCAGCTACATAAGCCTTCTTTAAGAGGGGACATTTCAGGTGACGCCGAAGGTTAGGATTTCACCGGCGGACAGGGTGTTAGGACAACGTGTTCCCGGCGGAAGGAGTGACACCAGAAGAGTGGGGTGGGGAAGGAGTATCATCCATATGGAAAGGGGAGAGTGATTTAAAATTTGATGAAGTAGTTGAAGTAAGTAGTGCCGAATGAGCGAGGGCCATGCTGTCACAGTCAGAAGGTACCACAACCCCAGAGCAGGACAGCAACCGGCTCGGAGCAGGCAGGATGGCACAGAGTAGGCGTTAGAACAGACGCCACAGAAGACAAAGGATCAAACTTGCAAGCCTTGAGACAAGTCAGGAAGGAGGCTGAAGTCCAGGACAACAAGGAAAACACCACGATGGGTGTTCTGGAGCTGAGGGCTAGCACAGAACCGGAGGACAGGTCAACCACTTAAAGTCATTCACGGAGAAAGAACGAAGGAGATGGCAGGGAGAAAGAGAGGAGAGAAGGAAAGAGCTAGGACCGCTCCCAGGGAGGGATGCAGAGATGGCACCGGGAGACAGGGAGGCCTGGACAAGGGAGGCGGATTGAGACAGCGGGCCTTCACAGGAGCCACCCCCAAAGCTGGCGCTCCATGTGCTCCCGGTGACTGTCGAATGAGCCAAGAGGACGTCTGTGAAGGAGCGGTCAGGGAAGGGAAGGCAGACTAGCCTAAATACTCCGAAAAGAGCTAAGGCCAAGTCTGTTTTGTAGAGTATACGAAATACAATTTAAAAACACAAAACTTTTCAAAATACTCACCAAACATCCATACATCACTAGCTGAGGTAAAACGTCGAAAATTGATGGACTCTGGAGCCATCCACTTAATTGGCAATTTTCCTTTGGAAGCTAGAAGATTAATTTTAGAAAGTGAATTTTCCTTGTTATCTGCTCAAGGATCTAAGTTACAGCTAGCTGAGACTTTTAGTATCAAAACAAAAAGCTTTAAATATCTGACCCTTTGGACTTTCTGTTTATTTGGAAGAACTACTTGTTGTTTCCTTGGGTGAGGTCGTCTGGAGTGATCTGGTTAGCCTGTGGCAGGGAAACAAAGCACTGCAGCCCTCCTCTGTGCGGAGAGGCGGGGGACAAGGGAGGGCGAGGCAGCCCCATTAACTGGTACTCCCAGCTTGCAGCTTGCAGCTTGGTTATGGAACAGATCCTGACCCACCAGCTGGAACCTCTGCTGACGACACCCAGTCGGTTCCACAACCACGGAACCACTGTTCCTGGGGGAAGTGTGTACATGCGCATACACGTCTCACACAGATTACAATCTTAAACCCTGAAAACAACTCAACCTGGTAGGTTCTCATTTCTTTAGAAAACGAGGTTCAGACACGTTAGGTGACTTACCTGCGGCCACCCCACTGCCAGGTGCCCGGGCGGGGGTTCAAGGCCAGAGGGGCTCAAGCTATCCTGCCCCGCCCCCTCCCCTTTCCATCCTCCCGCAGAGACAGGCTCGGTCCTCCGCTGCTCCGTGCGTGCGAACACGTGACTAGGAAAGCACTGTGAGTATGACTTCGGGAGCTACAAATTTTAGCAACTACGCGAAGGCACGATATGGACTACGTCACGAGGACTGACAGCTATAGCTTCACTGGTATGTAAAGGGCAGGACAGGCGGTGGATGGAATGAAAGTGTGTGCTTCTTGGGTGAGCCTAAATCGTTCTTCTCTTGAGGGGTCTAACACACCTTCCTTCTGTGCCATAAAGGAAACTCACCACCTCACGGAACATTCCTTCAGCTGCTGGGATACAAGAGGAACAGCCCAGAGTACCTTTCCTCAAGGAGTTCTAATTCTAAACGGTAGGGTACGGGGTGTGACACAGACACTGAGTAAATGCCGGATGCCCTGGGAGCAGAGGAAGTCCACAGCTGAGCGGTGTGTCCGAGAAGGCAGCAGGGGCGCGGGAGCCCACAGTGGGGGAGCCCCGGTTCATGGAGGTGCCTGTGCTCTGCCAGCCTCATCTGGACTTCCTTCTGTGAGCAACACGTGCCTTTGAGCACCTTCGATCAGGAGACGACTTCATTCGAGTCATTTCTTTTTTCCCACTTAACTTCGAGCACCTTCCTGACAAGTGAAGTCAAATCCTCTGTTCAATTCCTTCCAAACCAACTACTCCACCCCTGCGTCGTGAATAAAGGATCCCCAACCTTTTGGGGGTGTTCTCCTGAAGCCTAATGGAATCTGCACTTACTGACCTGAGCTGACAACAAATACATGAATTTGTCAACTGCTCATTTTAAATGCTGTCTACGTGATATGAAGCCTCAGTCATCATGCTGTTTGGAGGTCAGCTCTTTAGTGGGAGTCCAGAACCCGGACCCGTCAGGGCTTGAGCTGGATAGGAAATGAATTTAAAAACAGCAGAGAGCTGGCTTGGTCATTTTTATGTTAAATGACTAACTGAAATGAATGAACAACCCAAGAATTCTTTCACATAGCAGAAAAATCTCTGTTAAAAGTGTTTCAAGCTGTAGTATACAGAAGGCATATGGAAAGAGAACAGTCATAAGCCATGGTATAAAATGAAGGAAACAAGTTCTGTACGTAAAAATCTGGCCTCATTTTGCCACAATATAAGAATTTAAAAAGCGGAGAAAGAAACTGGCTCTTTAAAGTGGTAGTAAGAATTAGAATATACACTAAGACCATAATATGGATTTATAATCCAAACCTTAGCTGAAATACTAGGAATATGAACATTTGTTAATAAAAATATTTGTTCAATAATTTAAAGACCCAAGTCAAACTGATTCCAAAATTGGCAAAATTAAAGGAGAACCACATGAGCTGGATTTCAGCTCTAAAACCAATTGATCAAAGTCTCTGGAGTTAGCAGATTGGAGATTTTTCAGTCTGATTGCTTCCACCGAGTCAACGTACCCGGCCCCACTCGTGTGAGGTGTCCAACTATGTTTGCCAGTTGAAGAACGTCTGGGCTGATTCCAATTTTTGGCTACTGGAAATAAAAGTTGCAATGAACATTCAATATGCAGGTTTTGTGTGAATGTCAGTTTTCCTTTCTCTGCGAGAAGTAAGTACCCAGGAGCGTAACTGCTGGACTGTATGGTAGCTGCATAGTTAACTTTAAAAGGATCCGCGAAACTCTTCCAGAGTGGCTGTACCATTGTACGTTCTCACACGCAAGTTTTGAGTAATTCAGTTTCTCTGCATCTTTGCCAGCATTTGACGTTATCACTCGTTTTAATTTTAGCCATTCTGACAAGTGTGCAATGTTACCTCGCTGTGGGCTGAGCCTCTGCCTGGGCTTCTCTGCCCTCCGCGTATCCTCTTCAGTGAAGCCTCTCTTTCTACTGTTTGTCCACGTCGTATTCTTGGTTTCTGTTTTCCCTGCTGAATTCTGAGAGCTCACTGCACAAGTGACACGTGGACACTAGTCCTTTGTGGAAAGGCTTGTGGTTGTAGGCGGGCACTGTGCCTGGCAAATATCCTCCAGGTCTGCACCTTTCCTTTCCACCCTCTTAACAGGGTTTTTTGCGGAACTAAAAGTTTTAATTTTGATGAGGTCCCATCTATCAAGTATTTCTTTTTATGGATCATGTTTTTGGTGTCAAGTCTAAGGACCCTTTGTCTAGCCCTAGATCCCAAAGATTTACCCCTATGTTTTTCCTAAAAGTTTTATAGCTTTATGTTTTATAATTAAGTCTATGATCCACTCTGAGTTAATGTGGGGTGAGTCAAGCTGAGGTCCATTTTTTGTCTCTGGATGTCTGACTGGAACAGCCCCACGGATTGAAAAGGCTGTCTTTCTTCTACTGAACTTATTTTATGCCTCTGTCAAAAATCAGCTGAGCTTATTAGGACACAGCTTTTTAAGAAATAAAAAATCATTAAAGATTCTGAGCTTACTGCCTCTTTATTGTTCTGATTCCTTACCTTTGTAGTAAGTACTGTCTTCCATATATCGGGATAATCCAAAGTCTCCTAGTTTTACACAATCATTTGAGGATACCAGAACATTCCGAGCAGCAATGTCCCTGATAAGGAAGAATTTGGGATAAGAAACTTTAATACAAGGAAAAAACAAACCCACAAACTCATCTATATTACATAAAGACATACTGATAGGTACTTTGAAAGACAGCTTATAGACAATGCAAACAGATTTATTACACACTGGAAAAAAAGACACTTTTATGATTTAACTGCAAATATATTCCTTTTGGCAGATATTTACTCATTAATATGACAATCAGTATTTTGAACGACAGCAAAGTATACTCTCAAATAACAAATATTTGCGAATAAGAAATAAAAAAGGAATTATTAGTTTTCACATAATCACATTACCACCTCCACTAACAGACAGGGACGCACGACTGAGATCTGTAACCCTGCTGCTACTAAGAGATCTCATCGCCCAAAATAAAAGCCATCATCTAAACCCTTGTAAATGATTTTGCTCACGGAATTTATTTTCATGCTGGGTAATAAAGTAGTGGGCAAACTGTAAGGGCTTTCCCTGGCATTCAAACTAGGGACCCGGATGAGAAACAGAAATTCCACAGAATGCCCACAGACGTCACTCATGACCCTCTGGGGTGTGGGGAATCCCCGGGACGGTGTCTGTTTTAGTCTACACGCTCACTGTTCTGGGGCCGTGTACAGTCTCTCAATAGCATCTGCAGAAGGGAGAAATGGCCTGAAAGCAAACAAATGTTTCCATGTGAGGAAAACCCTCTAACTGCGTACAAACAGGCCATGGGTCTTCCCTGGGCCAGGACAGGTGCTGCCTGACTTTCTGGCACTGTCTACATATGGCAGAGTCCAGTGGTACGAAGAATCACAGGGCCCAGCGAGTGTCTCCTCCCTCTGGTTTCCCGACTACCACCCTGTCCCCTCTCCGAAGGGCAGCTGACCAGCTTTATGACTGGATCTTACCTGTGCACAAATCTTTTGCTCTCCAGATACGCGAGGGCTGTACTAAGCTGATAGGCATATAGGATCAAAGACGCCAGATCCAAACTGTACTTCCTTACTTGCAGAAATGACCTCAGCTTTTGGAACAGTGACCAAGATAAAAAAGAATTAGTGACAGAGAACAGAAATCAACAGCAAAGGAGCTACATTCAACAACGCTGCCCATTTCCAAATACACTTTTATGAGAATGGCTTCAATTCTCCCCTAAAACAAAGGGGCAGAATGAAACATACTAGCTCAGAAATTATGATTAATCATTCTTTATTTGAATCCTATTATAAAACTGAAATCTTCATGACTGTAGACAAATTTCTGAAAAAATACAGAAAGATGCTGCAAGGAAATGAACAGAAGTGTGAACTACCGCTAGATTAAGAGCTAGGGAGACAAACAGACAGAGTTACCCCTCACACGGCCAGCATGCCTGCACCCCACACTTCGCTGTACCCCAGGCAGACCTGAGGATAAGGTGACGAGGAGGAAGGGGAGGCAAGAAGTTCTCCCATCCTCCTCCAGGAAGTTTCAGGTACAGAAAGGTGTTGGTATTTACCCCACAGGGCTTATCAGTCCTATTACTACTGTCACGATCAGTTCAGCTAAATGCTAGCATGGCAAAGGAAGACAGATGATTGAACTCTAATTCTACAAAATCTATACATAAAGGAGAAAGTTTTAGTAATAGCTTAAGCCAGGAAAACTGGCAAATTCTCCAAAAGCAAAAGCAGAAAAATATTGTGAACAAAAAATGTATGTAAGCACTCTGTTTGATTTGGAAAGGTGGGGCAGAGGAAGAAGAGATGTTGTAGAGGCCTGAAGTCATTTCATCCAGCAAACTAGGTTATCGAGCGCAGAGGAGAGCAGCAGGGAGCCCGCAGGGGGAGGGAGGCAGAGGTTGTCACGCAGAGGTGCAAGGACCCAAACTGCTCTCGAGAGGCTGCTAAGCAGAACCCCTAAATCTCCACGAAAAGCAAAACTGTGTTTGGTGTCCTTTAAAATTAGAGAAGGAATGTAAGTAATGTTTCAGGCTAAATTACTGAGCTTTAGTACCAGTAAGTGAAGTATAGACACCTGGAAAACTGACTTGTGTTCATCCACAAGCAGGCAGGCTACAGCGCGGCCCGGAAAACAGGTGCTGGGCCCAGCCTGCCCTGCCGAGGGTCTGATCCGCCAGGCCTGGGCGAGGGCCCAAGAATCTGGCTTCTAACAAGTTTCCAGGTGATGGTGACACCCTAAGTAAGGAATTTCTGTGTCCTGGAGAAAGTCAAGTAAGGAGATCTGTCCACACGTGTTACTCACATTTTCAAAAGAAACTGTGACTAGTATCAGTTGGTCTGAAAGACACCATAAAATGAATTCTCAAACAGAATAAGTTACTGCAGATTTACCTAAACGCAGCATTAATTTATCTGAGTTCCATTAAGAGTGCCTCTTTCATCCTCGGATCCCTGGGCTACCAGTAGGCAGTAGCACCAGAGAGGAAGAAAGCACCACTTGGTCACCACTGCCTTCAGGACTGAGTTAGGGCATGGCTTGGGAATTTAATGATGAAGACGCTATAGTCTCTGAGCCCAAACCACAAGGGTACCCTTCACACACTCTCCTTTCTTAAACAAAGGACACCAAACACCCAGGGTGGGCTGAACGAATGCCAAGCATGAGACTATCGTTTCGTTGACACTGTGACAAATGGGCTGGCAGTCGCCCCGCCAGGCCCGGTCTGAGGATCAGGGTACCTCTCCAAGCGTGCACAGCTCCATGATTATCCAGACAGGGTTCTCCGTGATGACACCAATCAGTTTCACAATGTGAGGGTGGTCAAACTGGCGCATCGTTACTAGGGAAAAACAGTTGTCCACGGTTATTCTTTTGATAGAGTAGTAGGTAAGGGTGGCTGATGTGTTCTGTGTTTTCTTGGCCTAGGTGCTCTGTAGAAATAAACTAGTTGAGACAGAAGTCATTGCCAGGATTCGTCTCATCCTTAAGATACCGAATACAGAGAGACGGGAACAGGATTAAAGACAGACTTCTTTATTTTGATGAAAGTACAATACGATTTTGATGAAAATGATACTGATAAGGTCAATATGACTTACTCTATGACTTATTAATTTATTGGACTGTTGGGTGGTAAATATTTCCTGAAATGGAGGGTAGAAGGCATTTGTTCCATGTCCATGTAATGAAGGACACCGAGATTCAATCACAGGACCAGTGTCCACTGAGCGCCTCTCATGGGTTCAGTGCTATGCTGGGCACTGGGCCTGAGCAGTGAGTACAGCAGACACGGTCCTAGCCCCGTGGAGCTTAAAGCCTAGAGAGGGGCAATACTCATTTCTAGGCAACGTTTATTTAGTTTCAAATACTTAGGAAGGAGAAAACGTGGTCCTGTGACAAACCCTCCTGAGGAAAAACTACTCTAAGCACACGGTCAGATGTGAAAGTAGGAAGGACATCCCAGCCTGAGGGCAGGTGGAAAGAGATGTGTACAAACAGGACAAGGTCCTGGCTCTCCACGAGTGTGCACTCAGCAGAGAGCAGCCACCCACACATGGCCCTCCCCGAAGTCTCATCCCGTACGTGTGAGCGGAGAGCCGAAGGGGCGACAGTGCAGCAGGGGCGGGGCACCGGTCATGGTCCCGGCTCTCTCCCTGGTCTGTGAGCTCCCTCAGGCAGGGACCGCGTCTGTCCTGCTCACCCCCAACTCTAGCGCCTGGTGGCACCCGGGCTGGACTCATTTCTACATCTGCCCAATCCCAGTGCCAGGATGCTCAACGGCACAGGTACCGAAGGATACGGGGACAGTAGACCTGTCTACCTTTACACCCCAAACATCGTGGCTTACCTGGAGCAACGTGTGGATATGTGCCTCTGCAGATACAGGTATTAATTTGCAAGGCAAGATAGTAACTGTAGTTGTCACAGACAAGTCAGAATATTATTTTTCTTACTTCTTCAGAGACGGCTTGTATTTCACAGATAAAAAAAATCACATGGGGTTCCACAGAAATTTCTAGAAACTTACAGGCTTCTTGAAGGAATTTCTCTCTCACGCTGTCCGAAGTACAGTTTTTACATGTTTTAATTGCAACCGCCAAAGCTGGATTCTCCTGTGTTAGGGAAATTTCAGAATCACACACACATGCAAAAAGAGCTTCTCTTAATGAATCAATGGGCACGTTCATGAAAAGCTGTGTGTTTGGCAACTACGTGGATTCTGGACCAGACAGAATCAGAATTGAAAATCTCAAGAGAGGAACACTTCAAATACTCTACAAATTTCCCAGAAAAAAAGTCCAGGCACATTAACATGTTGTAGGTTAATTCATTCACTCATTGTGCCACAAACATTCACTTTCTGCTACGTGCCAGGCAGCCTTCCAGATGCTCAGGATATACCAGGGAACAAAAGGCAGCGAAGTTCCCTGTTCTGCTCAAGGCTACCTTCCCACTAAGAACTGACAACACACACACAAGAAACCAGTGGGTCACAGGGTACCTTAGTGGGCAGCAGTGCTGTGGACGCGAGGAAGGAGCGTGTCAGGATATGTGAGGCAGAGACCAGGGCAGAAGAACCAAAGGAGGGAGGGTGGGACTGGCCAAGAGCTGGCCAGGGGCAGAGCCGGGCTCACAGACCCTCTGGGGCCTGAGGGCTGGTGTGGCGACGGGCTGGCGGCCGGGACAAGCCCGGGGCGGGGGGGGGGGGGGGATGTTGAGACGCTGAGTTCAGGTTTCTGGTGAGACAAAGGGAAGAGGCAGCTCAGCTATAGGACTGGGACGTGGGCGGCATGAGATGGCAGGGAGCCAGCGTGGCACACAGGGGAGCGGGGAAGGAGAATCTGGGCGGAGTTCAGGGTCCGATTCGGGCTGGAGGAGATCCTCACGGCCGGGGGCGTGAGCACCGCACCCGGGCACCCTGCGGAGACGGGGAGACACGCAGCAGACTAAGAGGGTGACCGGCAAGGTGGACAGAGACCAAGAAGGCGTGTGGACCTGCTTGCCGAAGAAGCCGACGCTTTCTTGAACGAGTTCAAAAGACAGAGCTTAAGAAAGACAAGAAATGAGGTCACTCCAAGCCTCGACGGAATACCACGCATGATTATAATTAGCAACTTAATTGCTTATCTTATCCTTGGCTCTACGTTGTCTCTGCCAGAACCACGTATTCTTCACACCGGAGATTTTCGTAAGGTGCCCCGCACTCTGTTAAGGAGGCAGGAGAGACGAGGACAAGGTGGGAGGGAGAGAAGCCGGAGAACACGGCGAATGGACACCCTCACCAGGGGGTCCCGAGAGGGGGGAGGACAGACGAAGGCGCCGTCACACAGGCGTCAGGAGCGTTCAGCCACGAGGCCCCGGAGGAGGGCTGGAGAGTCTTGCTGTCACTAGTTTTCTCAGTAGGTTTTGAACCTTTCTGTCCTTTTTGTAAATTATCTCACTGGGCCTACAGGTTATCTGTAAGAGAGCCTGACAAGGCACGGGGAGGTCCAGGATACCCATTTTACAGACAGGTCGGCAGAGGCTGACAGGTTCAGCCGCTTGCCCAAGGTCGTCCTGCTGTAAGTGGCATGTCCCCTCTGCAACAGGGACCGCGGCAATGTGTATGTGATGAGCAGCAGTGGGTGGCAACAGCTCGGGATGGATGTCATAGACCTGGCTCTGAAGCGGTGCCCACTCTAGATTCTCGAGTGTTGATGAAGCCTGGATTTGCCAAGCTCTCTCAGAAGAGTCCTTGCTACTGGATCGTGAGTCGCTGTCCACGTCAACAGCAGCCTCAGGCAGAGAAGACTGGCCAGGAGGACAGTGGGAAGACAAGACATTGCTTCCTGTCTCCTCAGGGCGGGAACATCCCAGGGCTCAATCCCGGGGCCGGCTCGATGCCAGGCGACCTCACTGAGCGCCAAGTCCTACCTCTACGCTGACTTCCAGATTCTCTCTCCAGTCCTCACTTCGCCTTTCAGCCCAGACTGATATCCAACCCTCCCATGCCCTGTCTTGACGAGGATGTAGCGAAGTTACTTTAAACTTGATACGACCTAAACAAGACTCCAGATATCCCACTATGATGGTTCATTTTATGTGTCAAGGGGACTGGGCCACAGCGTGCCCAGATACTTGGTCAAGCATATTCTGAGTGTTTCTGGATGGATTTAACACGCAAACTGATAGACTGAGTGAAGCAGTTTGCCCTCCCTAATGTGGTGGGCCTCATCTGATCAGCTGAAGGCCTGAATAGAACAAAAAGTTGATCCTCTCCTAAATAAGAGGAAGTTCCTCTTGCCCAATTACCTTTGAGCTGGGACACTGCTTTCTTTCCTCCCCTTTGGACTACACCCGCACTGGCTATGTTGGGTCTCAGGCCTTCAGACACAGACCGGAAGTAAGAAACCGTCAGCTCTCCGGGTCAGCCCTCTTGTCGTGGCCCCCCGCAGCGTCCCTCTTTACTCAAACCTCTCACACCCAGCCTTATTTTCTATGCTCCAACATCATTTCGCATGGCTGCCCTTCTTGTTCTGCCTGACTGGAAAGCTCTTCCCCCGGAAAGCTGTGCTGAGATCCTTGGTCAAACCGTCCCGTCTAAAACAGCGCCCAGCCGCCTGCCCTGCACTCTAGCTCCCTGCCGCTCTGCACAACCCTCACCACAAGCTCCAAGCACAGAACTGTCCGCGCCACAGGCCCTTCAGGTTATTGCAATGTCACTATTCTACACATTTTTATTATATATTACAATATACACATAATGTACACTGTCATTTACATCATTACTATTTCCCATCACTGAAATTTAAGTTTCAAGACACAGGTACCTTGTTGTCTTGTTTGCCAAGAAGTTCCCCTTACAACAGTACTGAGTTCACAGTAGGTGCTCAGTACGTTATCTGCAGAGTTAATGAACGCTATTAAAACCTTTCTTTTGAATGCAGATGCCATTTACAAGTCAGCTGTGGCATATCTTAAAAATACCTTAAACTGTATTAATTTTAGATGTCACACTAATTGCATACCATATGATTCCAGAATACTAAACATTTTCAAACAAGAGAAATATAAACAGCAAAATGACTCTAACACAGACATGGGTCGCTTTCTTAACCTGCAGAGGAGGCATGCCTGCATGCAGGATTCCAGGTGGTAACGGTGGCCTGTCCCTGCAGCACAGTCGGGGCTACCACAGAGTGTCTGTCTGCTAAATGTCCGGGCTTAGAGCCTTCTTAGACGTGCTAGCCATAAACCACGCTAAGATGTAACTACTCTGCTTTGAATGAGTTAGTCTTTGTTTTCCTTAACTAGATGGTAAACTTCTTTAGGACCAGGACCATGAATTCTACCTCCATCTAAACACAGGGCCAATTGGTATAATCTAGAAATGACCCAAAATGTCCTTTTTAACAGGAATTCTGAATAACAACAACAGAAACTTCTGTAAGACCACAAAACCATCATCAATCCTGTGAATTCATACTCAAAGAGTGTCCATGATCCTTTAAGCAAGACAGTCTGAGGACATGCCAAAAAGTCCTGCTCTCTAAAACTCACAGTTTCAAATGATGCTGGACCTAAGATTCTGCGGGGGGCACCTGTATAAGGGGCCATATGTGAACAGAACCAGGGTCTTGGCATCTGTCCGTGGAGTAGCACTTGTGGCTGTCTGCCCCCAAACTGGACAGAAGCCTGGGGAGTGCTGAGCTGTGAGGGGCTGGCCACAGAGATTGGAATGTTGGAGAAGTCAGTTCAAAGTGAGCAAGACCAGAACCTAAGCAAAGTTGGTTTTTTGTTGTTTTTTTGCCTAAAAAACCTTTAAAAAGAGGCAGATTCAAACACAGAGATTGGAATGTTGGAGAAGTCAGTTCAAAGTGAGCAAGACCAGGGGCGCCTGGGTGGCTCAGTTGGTTAAGCGACTGCCTTCGGCTCAGGTCATGATCCTGGAGTCCCGGGATCGAGTCCCACATCGGGCTCCCTGCTCAGCGGGGGGGCTGCTTCTCCCTCTGACCCTCTTCCCTCTCATGCTCTCTCTCATTCTCTCTCTCAAATAAATAAAATTAAAAAAAAAAATCAAAGTGAGCAAGACCAGAACCTAAGCAAAGTTGGTTTTTTGTTGTTTTTTTGCCTAAAAAACCTTTAAAAAGAGGCAGATTCAAACAGAGCTGGGTTATTGCTCAAGGTGTGACTTTAAAAAACCTTTAAAATACAAGCAATATTTAGGGGAGAGAGAGGTCTTTTCAATGTCCCTGAAAATACCACATTGGTGTCCGGTATGCCTCCATAAAAGATATGATTAGGCTCTAAATTATTAACAACGAGTGAACCTTTAAAAGACTTAAATAAATCCAGAGAAGGGCTATTCTGGGATTCATTAAGAGAAAAAGATTTAAAAGCAGATTTTTTAAGCCTAAGATAATAATGATGAAAGAATGTGCAAGTGATCAGCAGAGGTTCAAATGATAAGAAAGAAGCCCGATCACCCTGCCAAATGAAGGCAACAGTGCGTGTGAACGAGCCTCCAGATGGGACTCCATGTTCACTAGCTCTGAGAATGAACTCCAGGTCCCCGACCCCATCTCTTCTCCTTCCGTGGCCCTCCCCACGCACACCACTGTGGCCACACTGGCCTCCTGTGGACTGCTCCCCTCTTGCTTCAGGGCTCTGCTCCGGGTCACCTATCAGAAGGTCTTCTTCTGCCATCTCACGGGGAGAGCACCCCGACCTCCTCTTGCCCATGCTTCCTCAGAGCACTTCTTCCCCACTCGACAATTTGTTTTTGTCTGTTCCTTTCTGTCTCCGAGAGATTTAAGTTCCGTGAGAGCAGAAATTGTGCCTGTTTTGTTCATTTTCATATCCCCATCACTTCACTGTCACATGGTAGGTGACTGAGAAATTGTTGCTGAAATAATTACTGGAGTCTCCGGTGGCAGATTCCTGGCCGTGACATGTGTGCTGAGCTGCAGTCTGATGATTAGTAAAAATCCTTGAAGAAATGCTACTTGATCTTATAGAACACTAAAGAACATAATCTGGAAAAAGGACTTAATAGGAGCCCCAAGAAATGAGTAGATTCCTTTGCACTATAAAATTAGACACCCACATTAAAAACAAAATAAACACTCATGTACAACATGTATCAGGAAGATACTCAACAAAAAGTGTGAACCCTGGTATTTTTCTGGGGGCTGGGACTCATTCAACAAATATTTAATAAACACTAGGCAATGGATATTAAAAAAAAGGTTCTCTTGTATTTTCACAACTGAAATGGATTATTTTATTTATTTACTTATTTATTTTTTTAGATTTTTATTTATTTGACAGAGACACAGCGAGAGAGGGAACACAAGCAGGGGGAGCAGAAGGAGAAGCACGCTCCCCACTGAGCAGGGAGCCCGATGCGGGGCTCGATCCCAGGACCCTGGGATCATGACCAGAGCCGAAGGCAGACGCTTAACGACTGAGCCACCCAGGCGCCCCTGGATTAGTTATTTTAAAAATGCATGAAATCAAGCCCATGAACCCTGCCATTATCTGTGTGGTCCTGGTAAGTCACTGAATTCTAGAGACTGCAGGGAGCTCTGAGGGTACCGAGTTCAATTGCCAGAATCCCGAGTCAAGAAGCCGCACCTCCCTCCCATCTCAGGTGGGTGCAGCCAAGTCTAAGAGTTAGGAAGTCTCTGAGTAACCTTAGATCCAGGGCTTTTCCTACTGCATTTTGCCCCAAAGAACAGAGTTAGGAGAATTAGGAAGATAACACAGAGTAAAAAAAAAAAACAACTGAAGAGAAGTTAACAGCTAGAAATACATAATCAATGATAGAATTGTATATAAGTACAAAGGCAGAGGCTTTCAAAACTGAAGTTTTAAAAAATGGAACCTCTAATTTGTTTAGTGACATTGGTGGCAACTGTCTGTTATTCCTGACAGAAACAAAAAACAAAAAAAAACCCTTTAGCTCTTTGGTTACAAAAGTAATGATCACTATGTCACTAGTGCACGTGTGAAGGACGTGAAAAAGTGACAGATATGGAGTTACTATGGAAAAATGCCATTTGCAGTTTCCAAAGCAGGGGTGACACAGAAGGTCAATCATCTGTGTTACTATAGACCTTCCTTGACTCACGATGGAGTTACGTCCGGATAAACCCATCATAAGTTGAAAACATCCTGAGCTGAAAGTGCGTGTGATATACCTAACCTCCCAAACAACACAGCTGAGCCACACCCACCTTACCCATGTGTGGAAGCGTTCACACAGGCCTGCAGTTGGGCAGAACCATTTCCCACAAAGTGTACTTTATAATGAAGTGTTGACAGCTCATGCAATTTATTGACTCCTCCACTGAAACTGACAAACAGAACGGCTGTGTGGGCGCAGAATGGTTGTCAGTCTGTTGGTGATGGGCCCTCACGATCGCGGCCGCCACCCTGCATAAGGACAGGGGATGTGCATCCCCCTCGCCTTCAACAGGATCCAAGTTCAAAATTCCAAGTATGGTTTCTACTGCATGCAAGTCACTTTTGCATCATCATAAAGTCAAAAATCTCTAAGTTGAACCACCCTTAAGTCCAAACATTGTAAGTTGGGGACAGTCTGTACACTCCTTCTTAGCACCATCTGTGTACACCTGTTACTATTCTAGTTAAAAAAGTTCCTTGAGCAAGTATGTACTATTATTTTCTCTTTTTTTTAAAGTAGGCTCCATGCTAGGTGTGGAGCCCAACGTGGGGCTGGAACTCACAACCCTGAGATCAAGGCCTGAGCTGAAACCGAGTTGGACATTTAACCAACTGAGCCACCCTCTGTTTTAAAATTATCGATCTAATAAAAACACATACGATAACCAGTGCTGGTAGGGATGCAGAGAAATGGGCACTCTTACCCGCTGTTGCTCAGAATGGAAATGGATAGCTTCTTTGGAGACAGTCTGGCAGTTAGTCAAAGAGTGGAACAGTTACCACGTGACCCAGGAATTCCACTCCCAGATAGCTACTCAAGAGAACTGAAAACTACTCACACACAAACTGTACAGGAGTGTTCACAGAGGCATTACTCGTAACAGCTAAGACATGGTAACACCCCAAATGACCATCAACAGAAAAATGGACAAACAAAAAGTGGTCTATCCATACGATCGAATGTTATTTGGCAGGGACAAGAAATGAAGTCCTGATACACGCTACAATGTAGATGACCCCTGAAAACATGCCAACGGGAAGAACCCATCATGAAAGGCCACATATCACATGAGTCCACTGACATGAAACATCCAGAACAGGCTAATCTACAGAGGCAGAAAGCACATGAGTGGTTGCCAGGGGCCAGGGGGAGGGTGATATGGGAGTGACTGCTAATGGATGTGGGGACCTCCTGCTGGGGCAAAGAAAATGTTCTAGAATGGACTGGGCAGTGGACTGTACAGCTCTAGCAATATTCTAAGAAAACCACTGAATTTTATGTTTTAAAGAAGTGAATTTTATAGTACGTGATTTATACAAGAAAGCTCTTATTAAAGAAAAAATTTTTTAAATGTGTTGATCTCTTTTGGAGGGCCGTTTGGGGTAAATGAATATTCTTTTCTTGAGGACGCAGGTAAGCAAGAATACTGGCCACCTGCTGTTGATGCTGGTCATCTATTTGTCGATTCTGTGCAATGGAACAATCACTGTGGAATCTGTTACTGAGGAGAGAGGCTGAGAGATTAAAATGAATAAAAGACAGACCCAGCCCTCTAACAGCTTAGTGTGCCATTTTTCTGTTTCTGAATATAGCAAGTAGGCGGACATGTATGACGAGCTTTGTAAAAGACAAGCTCAAAGAACTGAGGACTCATGAAGACAAGAGGCAACAGTCAAAAGTAGCTCAGGTTTCTGGTCGCCGCAGAGGACTTACTGGGCTCATATAGACGCCTTGATGGACGTCTCCAAACTGGCCTTCCCCAATGCACCGTCCAAGCTCGATTCTTTCTCTCTGAATCTCATAATCCCTGGCTGCAAAACACGATATACGTAAGTACAATATTCCAAATGTCGAAATTACACTTGATGCGCTTTTTGTTTCATTATCATCCCTGAGTACAAATCGCACTGGTGGCACATCATTCTATGAAAATGCTTTAAACAGAGTGGAATTCTCTTAAACGGTATTTTTAAAGGAATTACATAAACTGTTACGGCATCGCGTGAACTACCAAAACCATGTGAGTTCTATTAAAGGTAGATTTTTCATATTTTTAATGTTGATTTAGTTTATATCTGATAGTTTTCTAAACAGTTTCTCCAAGTAGTATTATATGCTTAAGTAATCAGTGCTATTAGTTTAGGTATTAATATATGAAAGGCTAAAAAACACAGTTATTTAAAGCAATTATTTAACAAATAACTGGTTTGAAAATATGGAGGCAAAAAAAAACTGTGTCACGAGAAACTTTGTTTTAAAAGTTTAAGAGTTTTCCACTTTCTTATGATCCTATCTATATTATTCACAGAGCTAAAAGAGTTTAAAGAGGTCACTTCTAAAAACTAATTTCAAAATCAGGTGACTTGGAATCAAGGCTGAACATATCACATTATACATGAAGAGTATTTTATATTTTTGAGAGCATTTGCCTCCAATTAATGTATTAAGTTACTGTGATTTTATACAAAACCAATTATTTAGTAGGCTGCTGAGGCACACGGAAGTAAAATACCCATTAGAAACCTCGTCAATCGATTCTAATCCAATTAACCACTTAGTATTTTGATTTCCTCCAGCCGGGAAACCTGTCTGCACAACCCACACTGTGCGCATTCCATTAGTGTAGCCGCCAATGGAATAAAATGATAGTCAAATATTTCAAAATCTCTCCCTGATTTATCAAATTCTAAACCATACAGAAAAATCCAACCCAAATTTTAGATGGTTCTTTTCCTCTTTAAAATCACTTTAGCTAGTACTTCCATTGGTTTAACAGCATGAATAAACCAATGGAAAGTAGTTTAAAGATAAAAGTTAACTGAAAACTGAAACATCCCACATCATTCCATAGGTTGCAATTGCAAGCAAATGCAGTTATTTTAAAGGAATCCTGTTACCTTCATCTATTCCATAGCTTTCTGTATTGCAATTAAGGGAGAAAAAAATTGAAGACCTTGCTTAGAAATAACTAATAGCAATTAGGTTAACAACAACAAACTCCAAGAGTACATTTCAACATTTACTTTGCTATATTTTAACCACAAACATCAGTAAAAAAAAAAAAAAAAAAAAAAAGAGGACTAGACACAAGCAAACTGAATCTCCTCAAATTACCTCGATGTAATGTCAACAACGCTTTTCAATCTCCATCTCGTAAATTCCTGCATGATAACTCATTTTTGTGGGGTCTGGACCTTTACTACTCAACACTGAATAGTAAGTATACAAATACAAATTTGGATAGTCTGCAGGGATGTATAAATGACTAAATGGCTAATCTAAATTTAAACATTTTCCATGTTGCTACTGCAAGTCAAAATGCCCAGGTTTCAGCTCTTCCTTCTGTTTTCTAAACACAAGAGCTCTTACAAGGGGATTCAGGGTGCACCTGGGATAATGCAGGTCTATGTTGGTAATGCCTCTTCAACGTGTACAGTTAATCTAAATGAGAGCATCTTTCAAAATCGTTACACAACAGGGTAAATAAAGTACCCAAAACATGTATTTTATAAATATGTACGGCTCTACTGAAATCAGGACCTCAGATGTTGACTTATTAAGGCCTCTGAGGCTGAACAGGAGACTCATAATTGGGCCTCTTTAAGAGGGAGGTTTAAAACTTTTTCTTTTAAAAATTTTATTTATTTATTTGACAGGGAAAGACACAGCGAGAGAGGGAACATAAGCAGGGGGAGTGGGAGAGGGAGAAGCCGGCTTCCCACCGAGCAGGGAGCCCGATGTGGGGCTCGATCCCAGGACCCTGGGATCATGACCTGAGCTGAAGGCAGACGCTTAACGACTGAGCCACCCAGGTGCCCTGGTTTAAAACATTTAAAAAAAAAAAAAAATTTTTTTTTATAAGTAAACCCTATGCCACACATGGGGCCTGAACGTAAGACTGAGAGATCAAGAGTCACATGCTCTACTGACTGAGTCAGCCAGGCGCCCCTACAACATTTTTTTCAATGTGAATGAAATTTCAAGTGTGTCTCCAATTCAAGATCTGGGACTATATCCTCCAATACGAGATCTGGGGCTTCCCAGGTTCTCTTCAGTCAAGAAGCAGCACACAACAGAGAGAAGCAGAATGCTGGCGTTCCTAGGCAGCAGGAAGGGTATAACTGAAGCCTCTCCCTCTCCACACCTCCCATCCTGAGCTGCAGGGACTGGCTGCACTGGAGGCAGGAAGCTCTTTTTAACTGGTTAGTCAATGGCAATAAAGAACAAAGTTTCAAAGGGGAAATGCAATTCATTGAATATGTGTATTCAAAGAAGTGAATAGACATGTGTATATATTTATTTAACTTTAAATAATACAATCATCTACAGAGAGGATATTCTGTCATCAATAAAGGTTGTATTACCATAGAGTCAGGAAACAAGATTACGAAAAACCTGTAACTAAGCAGACTTACTACAGATATTTGAGCTTTAGGTTTCTGACTTTAGACTTAGTCAAATATGAAACAGAATTCTAAAGGTTGAAGAGAATATTTCTGTCATGCACTTAATGAGCTATTAAAGATAGTTCTAAAAAACAATACCTAAAACTTTTAAATGTGAGATATTTGAAAGTTAAATACTGTCAAATCTGAACGAGAACAAAATCAGAAGCCTACTTACTTGAGGGCATGGTGTAGGTATCTTCTTCGTCTATAATCTCAGCATAATCATCTGTTTCTGTAGGAAAGGAAGCAGATATGTTGGAAGAGGTTAAATATTTGACCTCCTGGCCTTTAATAGAATTAGAAAACGCAAAATGAGTTGCCTAAATCCCCTACTATGCCAACATATTCTTAAAACACTATTCCCCAATTTTTGCTCACACATGAGTCATTTATGGAAATAAAAGTGACATCATGGTGCAGTCTGCTGTAACACACAGACTTGCTTCTTGGGGAGCACACAGCGCTGGCACAGAGAGCCCTTGTGAAGAACGCAAAGGCGCGGAGCATCTATGACTAGGACTCAAAGCCCCCCATCTGTACCGACTGCAAAACTCTCCCCTGACGGCACCAAATTCAAGTTCAAACCCACACTTCAGTCTCGTGGGATTTCTCCAAACAAGACTGGTATCTCAAAAACTGAGAATCTGCCATTATTCATAACTAGACTCTACAGCAGATTCTGAAGGCTGGCCTCTTGGAAAACAAAAATGACGGCCTGACTGTTGAGTAGATTAAGTGGGTAACGTATTTCGTTTGTTCAGGGTGGAAGCAGCCCAGGAATTTATCTCCTGTCACTTTGCACACAGATGTCTGAGTACACATTAATGTCAAAAGGGTAAAAGATCTAACAAAAAGAATGAAATGACAAGAAATGGCATTATTAAAATGAGTTCTTTTCTGAGGTGACGTCAAGCAGTTGCAGTGTTTCCACTACCCCTTTCAGTAATACACTGACTTAGAAATCCATCTCCATCAATGGGGAAAATTATTTTGAAGAAAACTACCCTCACTTGGACAACAATTACGCTGACTTACGCCCTGCCTGTTTTTCTGCAACGAGGAAAAGCATTAGCTGCTCCTCGAGTACGGGTTTAAGCTGCTGGGCCAGGAGAGGAGGGCAGTACTTCCTGAATTATCTTTGAGAAGAGCTCTTCAAAGAGAAAATCTGCCCAAGCATCCACCTTTAACCCCAGAAAAACTAAAAGCTAAATGTTCTTCCTTTTGTGCTGCTCCTACTACTTCATTCAGGTATTAAAATTATGGAAAAGAGAGAATATATGTAGTCTACACTCTTTAGGATATCAATCGTTCCACGTATTGCTATGGTAATGACTGAGGTCAGACCTAAGAGTTACTGGAAGAATTTAGTTCTTAATTAAAAACGATTAAAGTAAAAAAAAAAAAAAATTCAGCTGGTAGAATACGAAGTCAATAAATCAATTTTCCTTAAAGCATTTAGTAAATGTAAACTATTCCTAAGTCCTACATGAAAGGTGGATAATCTCTACCATTCTTACATGTTCTAAGTAACACTACTTAGAGGATTAAAGAAAAACATTCAATCTACCCCAACCCTACATTCTTTTATTTCTCTGTTTCCCCCTCTTATCCTGTTCTCAGTGAACGGGCATGTCCTAGCCTACAGCTTTGCTTTTGTGTAGGCGGGCTTAATGAAGGACGGTGGGAAATGGTATTCGGGGACGGAAGGGAATCACTAAGGCACTTTATGAAAAAGGACCAAGCAGAGGAGGAATCTACACGAGTAGCTGAGACAAGAGAAGCAACATGTCACACACATGGCGTCTACTCATTGCCTTCTCTCCTTATTCTCTAATTTATACCCTCCCCTGAGAAAGCTACCTAAGGAAGAATTTCCACAAGCAACAGACGCTACCCTCTCTGCCTTCTTTCCTACAAAGCATGCACCTGCAGAGGACAGATGCGGTAGGTGAACCTGGGTGGCAGGACCCTGGCCGTGACAGCTGCCAGACCCCCGGCCCCTGCCTGCTCCCCCTGCTGCCCTGTTCCCAACCCCTGGCCCTGGCTCTAGGCTCTACTGAGGAGATGCCATGGATCAATCAACAGCACATGGCTGTGGGGTCACTGCCTGCCTGATGGAGAAGGGCGCGAAGCTGCCTCTCACCCAGGACTTACCACATGCCGGAGCTCTTGCTGGCTCAGCCAGAAATTCTGGTTTCAGCCAAAGTGTTACCCAGCCAGAGACCTCGCCTCCAACCGACCTGCCCCCACCCATCACTCTTCGTCGTGCTGCCTGATCTGCTTGCCTCAGCCCTCATCACTACCCGCTAGCTGGCAGTCCTTGGTTCCTTGGCCACTGTCTGCCCCGCTCCAGACGGAGAGCCCAGGGGAGCACAGCTTCTCCACATCTAACACGGGGCCCGGCACAGAGAAGGGACCAGGTCCGTATTGGCTGAACAGAGGACGGCTTCGCTGCAACCGCGTGGTGAGGGGACTACAGCGGAGGCAAAGACACAACGTGGCCTGTGCAGGGCCGTGCAGCCTGGATGGGGTGGAGCTGCGGTGCACTGGACGGGCCCAGTCCCTGCGTTCAGGGGCAGCCCACGCCTCCCACGAGGCCACCTCACCTGTCTGTGCTGCAGCTGGACCCTCACGTGGACAATGGGAACACACAGCCACCTTGCAGGGTTGTTATGAGGATTACAGGAGATACATACAAGTCGAGGTGTGGACCTGCACATGATAGCTGATCACAAAATCGTAGCTCCTTGCGGTTTTGCTTCTTCTGCAGGCTCTACAGGAAGAACCTGGCAGCGGAGGGGTTCCTGCCTACTGAGACTCTGGGTCGGCCCCTCTGGAGTGACTGTAATGGCTTCTGGGACAGCCTCTTTTTAGAAAAGCCTCACTCGAAATAACCACCTCTGAAACAACTCTGAAGCCATAAAAATAAAATGGCTAATAGATACCAGGCTAGCATACAACCCTGATTTGGGAAAAATCAAGTTGCAGATGCTTGAATTAATTCACACAATCTAAGAAAGAGCCTGTAATTTTTCCCTCTCAATGCTATGTGAATTCTATATAGAACCTTTGGGGATATCAAAGCTGTCTGGGAATTACTCAGGGTGACATCTGGGGTGTAGGCCATGTACTGTGGTGTAACAGGACTAGAGAATTTTCACTGCAGCTAACAGTGCTTGTGTCCTCAGCTGTTGAAGGGACAGACCTACAAAAATGTCACTGTGACCTACAGAGGGGCTCTCAAGCTCCAACACTTGGCATAGTTCTCCAAGAATTCTTGATATTGATTTGGCTCTATTCTTCTTTCCTGGTTTTTAGGATTATAGGATTTTATGATACTGACATGAGAGTTATTTTTACACACTTAAGGGCCCCTGAAAAACTGGAGGCCAGCCTGAAATTGCCTGCCCCCATGATACAAGGAAAAGAAACATAAAAAAAAGGAAACAAGTTCTAGATCTGGGCACAAATAAGGGAAGGCAGATCCGCTTACGGATGACGGGGGCAGCATTACCGAGAACGCACCATACTGCAGACACTGCTAGAAACTGTGATTGCTGATCCAATGAGGTGGTACTGCTATCATCATCCCGCTTTGCAGACCGGAAACCGAGGCCCCCAGGGCACACGTGAGTTCCTCAGGACCCCAGTGCCACTCAGCGGTGGGCTGGTATTCCTAGCAACGCTCAGGTACAGACCCTCATCCCGTATTATCCTCCACAACGTTTACAGGGACTCTCACTTGTCTTTAAAGGTTTTTTCTTTTGTCATCTCTGCACCTAATGTGGGACTGGAGCTCACAACCCCGAGATCAAGAGTCGCACACTCCCCTGACTAAGCTAGCCTGGCGCCCCTGGGGACTTTTATTTGTGAGATCAGATACCCTATGCTATGAAACTATGGAAGATTCCTCTAGGGATGTTTTGGGAACCTACCCTCACCCCCCAACACAGGCAGAGTTCTGCTCCAGAGATGTTCACAAGATGGGGGCCTCTGTGTTTGGGAGACTATTTCAAGGTACCTGGTCCATTAATCAAATACTTCAAAATAAACATTTTTAAAAATGGGGATTCCTGAAACCCTGTACAACATTATAATTTGAAAGGTTAGGTAAAATCAAAAAGAGGAAGACAACGCAAAAAGGACAGAAACTGACAGCTCAGAAATCAGGAGAGAAAAGAGCCAGGTTCTCCTCTTAGAGCACGGTAAACAGGCCGCGTCACGTGGCTACAGAGACCCTGACACAGCGGCCCCGTGCCCCAGGCCCCTGCTCGGTCACCCAGCCTGAGGCCGCTCAAGGCTGGGGCGCGCGAGCCGGTGCAGCTCACAAAAGCCTTCAGGCGCACACACTTCTCAAGTGCTGACGATCTGCTCAACCTTCCCCGGAAGAGGGGGTCGGTGGTGTGGTTCTGTTGCAACTCCTCTACTCGCCGGGCAGAAAAATGGGGCCCCTTCCCCCTGGTGGTGCTTGGGCCCTGGCTTGGACACCTGCAATGCTAAAAACCTGCTCCCCTGGCCGTCCTCCCGCAGGGAGTCGGAATGAGGCATCTATCCCACAGAGCAACATCTCTACAGGGACAAGACTACTCGGACAACTCCGTGGGACCCCCCTCCCAGCTGGTAACTGCCATGCGGTGCTGGCCCAGAGGCCCTGGCAAGCAGGGGAAGAGCTCTCTTCTAGGGAGCTGGGAAGGGCCCCGCTGTGCTCTTTCACATCAACCGCTTTATGACCTCGACCAGGGTCAGCAGCTCTTTCCTGTCACAGCTTAGACAGCGGGTCTTTCAGACTCTGCTGGTCACCGTCTCTGCTGGCCCTGTCTGACCCCGGGCAGCCTTCTGTACACAAGTGGGTGTGACTATGCTCCAGTAAAGGCTCACCTGTGGACACCGAAATATGAATTTCATAGAGTTCTGATGCCAAAAATACTATTCTTCTTTTGATTTTTCCCCAATCATTAAAAAAAGTAATAATCATTCTGTGCTCCAGGGGCAATACAAAAACAAGAGGTGGGCTGTATCTTGCCCATGGGCCTCAGTTTGTGGACCCCTGACCTAGACCAAGTGACTAATGCCTTAAGGCCCAGTTTATTCATCTATAAAATGGGAACAGAAATACTTGCCCTAACTGACTGACAGAACTGGGAAAGTAAAACGTGGGAAAATGGTTTCATTACATAGAGCATGTGGGAATAACCTCATGTTTATAAACATTTGTTCAAATTCTCATGCTTTCACAGTAATCCTCACAACAACCGCTGAGACCTTTTATGGATGAAGACACACAAGATGAAGCAATTTGCTCAGGACCAGTCAACTAGGCTGCTGGTGACATGATGGGGCAGTGGGGGCTGGAGTCTCCCTCCTGATCACACATCCTGCAGCAGCCTCGGCCTCGGGAGTCTCTCCACCCTGGGCTCGTCAGACCCCTCTCGGGCTCTGCGGAGAGGACAACGCCCGGAGTCATGTGCCTGCGCACGGTGGTGGGGAGGTGGGGGGTGGTCCGTGCCAGCAGCAGCCGCTCACTAACCGGTAACTACCAAGGAGTGGGTATCTATGCTGTCAGCCCCACGGCCCAGACACGCTTTGCCAAAGTCATGTTTAGGTAAGATCTTTCACTACTCAAGTTATCAATCCTACCATGAAATGACACAGGGGAAATCTTCAGTAAAAGCATTCTCTCCTTTAATCATGAGGAAAAATGCAATCCTCCCTAATTTGAGTTTAGTGTAAAGAGTATAGAGTTTCATGCAGGCACCACATGAAGTGGGGAACATAAAACACAATACGTGACTTTCAAATTTCTCATTTTTTAAGTGCTGCCCTCAAACCTTTGAAGAATCGTCCTTATCACTGTTGCTGATATTTCTCTAACTAGTTTGTGTGTGATTCTTAAAAATCACTTTTTGTTCCTTCCTTTCTACTACCCACTCCCAAACTAAGAATTATTTTTACACACACACACCGTACTTGGGAAATCCTCCATGGACTTCTATCATTTACAGCTTCCCAGTGTAACTAATCTTGTTGACTAGTACCATTTTGACAACTGTTCTAGAAACCTAAAGTTTTAATTATGAAATCTAGAAAATTCACTATGTGTATATACAACTCAAATTTACCACTGAGACATGACAGAGAAACCGGCAAAGCCCTAAACAATTTTTAAGAGATCATTTGTTCACATCATCATTTTTTCGTACTTGTTTTGGATCAAAACCACATTTTGCCTTTCATTAAATACTGAACCATATTTATGAATAAATAATTCTCATATTAGTAACACAAATGTGAAAATAAATATTACCGTCCCCACTAATTTCATCTGCAGATCCAGGTAGCATGCAAAGAAAGGGAGAGTGGGGGAGGAAGGAGGGTGGGGAGGGGAGAGAGGGAGACACACTATTAAAAAGACAAGTCAGTCAAAGCACAAGGAAAACAAAAAAATCACCCCCCAGGTCTAATTCAAAAGGTGAAAAGAGCGACTGCAGTAGTGAGTGTGTTTACTTGGTGTAAGGGCATTATGCCGAGTTCCCACCTGTCCACACGTCATACAAAGTTCCAGAGCAGTTCTGTAAAGCTGGTCTCTACCATACTGAGCAAAATTAATCTGATAGGCGCTCACAGTTAAATGCTAAAAATAGCCTGGACCCCTCAAAGGGAATTTGCATCCTGTCAGATAAAAATGAAGATAAGTAGTCATCAATGTGTCTGGTGAAGCCTAGCCTCCCCCAGGGAGCCGTGGGCTCCTATTACACAGAGCCCCAGGCCAGGCCCAGCACATAAGCTGTACAACAAGTCAGGTTTCCATTTAAATTCATGCAGTGTTTGGAGAAATTCCTGTTCTGATTATTACAAATACTCTTTGCTTTCCAGAAAATGATCTAAATGGCCTGGCTGTCTCCACTCTGCAGCAGCCCCGAGTATCTGCCAGCAAAGCATGACAAGCAGACTGGGGCTCACTCCGACCGTCCTTCACTCAGCTGCATGCTACTTTAGGAAACCCACAGTGTAAAACAAGGTACCTGCTGGCCCCACAAATGAAACCAGGAAGCCACGCCTCACCCTGTCATGCATTTAAAAACCAGCAAACAGGCAAACAAAAAGTCTTCTCTTGGAGAGCAGCCCAGAGACGGTCAACGTGAACCGTCGCCCCCGTACGGCTGCTGAGCGGCAGACAGCCCGTACGCTGACACCCAGTTAAGGCACACTCTGCTCAGGACAATCTACAAGCGTCCGGTTAGGCCCGCTGCCGGGGCGTGGCGGTTAGTGAGAGTTGGCGCGAGCGAGTGCAGTACCCGTAGGAGAAGGCTCATGGGAACAGAAGACCAAAGGGAGAAAGCGCCTAGCTTTCTTAACTTTATGTTGGCAGGGACTGACTCCTTTATAAAGAGGCAAGAGGAAGAAAGAGAAAAATAGAAACACATTATTTCATACAAAAATACAAAAGAAAACTTATGTTACATATTTTAAGGCAGCGCTATAAAAGCAAATACAAAATTGCAATGCTTTTATTTCACTATTGGCATACTTTATTTCTTACTCTGATTGACTTCAGTTTTAAAAAAAATACTAATATTTTAAAATACAAGTTTCTCTTTTAGCAAAGATTAGCACTAGATATAGAAACTTTTAGCCAGACACACGATTCTCCCAGCTCTGCAGAGCCAGCCACGTGACGGTATTACAGATATTTTTACAAATAACAAAACTGAAACAAAACGAAACAAGACAAAACACAAAGACAAATAAATAATTCAAGAATCCTGTGGACATTCAACCATAAAGAAAAAATTGCCAGAAACTAGCAGATCCTGATTTGTGAGAGTTTTATGAGCAATTTTCCCCAAATTAGCAGCAAAGACACAGACTCACAGACCTTAAGTGTACACCCTAAATAGATGACTTTAACACAATAACTAGCGATGAGGATGTCTGAATACCCAGGCTGAAAAGCCCCCTGCCCCCTAGCATCGCCTGCTTACTCACTGCCTCGCTCACATACTGTCAGCTGTGACAGTCGCCTCTGCCCTGGACGCTGGCTGCTGCCCAGCTCACCAAGAACACAGCCCAGCTGCACGGAGAAGCAACAATTACAGTATGGTACAGGGAAGAGTGGGCTTCTGCCAAAGTCAAAACAGGGGATGTAGCTCTTGAAGACGCAGTGCTGAGAACACGGGGCAGAAAAGACACAGGAGACATGCAACACTTAACGGCATCCCCATGGGATCCCCTCAAGAAAGGACTTCAGGGGTGGCCCAGGGAGAGCAGGGCTGGGCTCAACTGATGGCCGGGACTTACAGACGGTTATCAACGTGTTAGGAACAGAAGAAGGAAGAATAGAAACAGACAACGTAGTGATATTTCAGTCGCTGTGCTGTGATCCCGACCTGGTTACTGAGGGTTTCACCTTCCACCGCCATCAGGAGGGTGCAGCTCCTTGTGGTTGTCGGTTAAGAACAGGGGCCTGGTGCAAAGCCTGAATGCGCGCTGTCAGGCCGGAAGCAGCCCGGGCCTGGAGCTGAGGATGAGGGCAGGGGCAAGAGCTCCACGGGATGTGACAGGAGAGACAGGCACCCGGACGGTGGGGGAAGTGACAGCATTCTGTCAGGAGTCAGTTTTCTGATTTCAGTAATTACATTGTGATCATGTAAGAGGACGTCTTTGGTCTTAGGAAATACACATTGGAACATTGTAAGTGAAGGGGCACAGCATGCCCGCAAGTGCTTTCAAATGGCTCCAGGGGGAAAACCTGAGCGAAGATTAGTGGGCCAAAATATGAACATGGTGAATCCCAGTAAAGGATATGAGAGACTTCATTTTACTGTTCTTAAACCCATTCTTTAGGTATGGAATTATGGAAACATAAAGAATACAAAGGACACATATTTGAATTGAGATGCTGGCTCCCCTCCTCATTCTTTGACCTTGGAAAAGTTACCGAACTTGTTTATTTGTAAAATGAGGCAGCGACAGAGGCTTCCCCCACAGAGAGCTGTGGAGAGGGTCCCATGGGGTTCCCCAGGCACCTGTCACGGGGCAGCCACCACGTAAGTGCGAGCTAAGTCCCATTTTTCTATTGCTTATTTTATTTCGAAACTGACCTGAGTATTCTTTATATTGACTTAAAAAGCGAATAGTTTTTAAAAAATATAACTCTTCTTCAGTCATATCAAGATTATCCCACACCATTAAATAAAAATGCTGTTGGGACTCTTCTGTTTATTTAGGTGTGTTATTTTATTCAAGATGATTACTTTACATTTATTGAACACCTACCATGAGCGGGGCACACTGTAGATGCTTGGTTTACAGCAGTGAAACAGGCCCCCCAACTCCTACCTTAATCAACTTATGTTCTAGTATGGGGCAAAAACAATAAACAAAAAGGTAAATTACCTGGTGTGTCAATACTAAGTGCCACAGAGAAAAACAGAGCCGAAGTGGGCAGGGAGTATTTTCCAGTGGTGCTGCAACTTTAAATATGGAAGGAGTCACTTGCAAAAAGCCTCTGAGGGGCAGAGGGAGAGGGCAGTAAAAACATCTGGGCCGACAAACAGCAGCTGAGCAGGCCCCGCTCTACAGAGGTGAGCCTGGGCCCCTTGCACAGGAGCAGGGAGGTCAGGCAGGGCGCCAGAAGAGTGAGGGGGAAGTGGGGAATGCTGACGGTGGTGGTGTGCACCAGGGAGCCCACGTCAGGGCTCTGGCTGTCACTGTGAATGACATGGGGCGGATGCACGTAAAAAGAAGTGATGCGATCGGCCTTAGCTTTTAAAGGTTTCCTGGGGGGGCTGTTAAAGGGTGCTGGGAGACCTGCCAGGCTACTGCAACAATCCAGGCACAGAGTGTGTGCCTCTGAACAACGGCAGCTGTGTGGAAGCTGGACTGAATATATTCAGAGGACTGAGCCCGTTAGGATGTGCCAATCGATTGAATATAGAGTAAGAAGCAGTGCAGCACCAGAACAGGCCCAAAGACTCTGGTCCGATCAGCCAGAAGGAAGGAACCACCACTTACTTACTAAGAGGGGAAACTGAGAGGTGCATGCTTGGTGGGGAGAACAGGGGTTCACTTTTCAGCATAGTAAGATGCCCGTGAGCCCCCAGAGTGGATGTGCTGAAGAGGTAGTTGGCTGCCAAGAGTCGAGCTCAGGGAAGCTTCTGGGATTAAGATGACAATTTGGGAGTCGCCAGTATAATTAAGGCATGAGACACGGTAAGATCCCCAAGGAGGCGACTGGCGGCAGGGAAGAGGCGGGAAGACTGAGACCTGGGGTCGTCCAACATGCAGAGTGGGGTGCCAGCAGCAAGGCCTACAGGCAGGAAGCCAGGGAAGGGCTATCTCCAGCAGCAGACTGATGGTGCAAGCCTCTCGTGCAGAGTTCTGTTGTAGGGGCGTGAGAAGAGGGCCAGAGCCCCGCTCAGAGGGGCTAGGGGTTGGAAGAATCCTCTCCCATGGACACGGAAATGACCTGGAACTTGGAGGGGTGCCTGGGGGTGGCAGTGAGCCAGAAATGCAGGGGAGTCTTGTTCTGATACATGCGTTTCTGAGGGAGAATAGTCTGTAAGAGTTAACAAGAAGCAAAGGATACTGAGTTCACCTCCATGCCCAGTTTGACAATGGCTCTGAGGGGAAACCACGGCTGTGGCTATGAGGACGGTGGGGCAGCGGCGCCCCCAGGGCAGGGCCAGTGCTGGGTAGGGGAGGTGACCAGAGGTCTGGAGGAGATGCTGTGGCTTACACACAAGTGTAAGGTGGGAGATGACACGTGGGACTTCTCAAGATGCTGGCATACCGGGGTCCGTCTGAGGGGATCAGCGCTTTCCTGCTTGTCTTTACTAACAAGTAAAGCAGCAGTCCCTGTGACCGCACCTCTCAGCCCATTCCTTTGCTCAGACGGTCCAGGTCAGGGCTGACGACGTCTGTGGGGGAAACTGCCCTAGCAATCAACCAACCTGGGTCGACCAAAACCCACAAATTCATAATGATGCTCAAAAAAAGAAAGCACAGAAGAACAAGATCTGGCCAGGGAGGCAACTCACCATTTAAAAAAACCTGGAAAATAAAGGGGATGAACGAGGCAGTTTTCTTGTCTTTCCAGCAGGAAGCATTTCTCAGGGTAACTCAACAGCCAAGGAAAAGCCTTCTTTATAATAGCTAAATAAACGAAGACATGGCAGAAGTCAGGTGTGGCCACTTTGCGGCCCCTGACAGAATCGAGGCATGCAAGTCAATGGCCACGAAGGCCATCAGGTGTAATGCTCACAGGAACTTTATAATGGATGGTCACACGCTGACCAAATCTTCTGGTCAGTCTTCATGTCATGAAGAGAGACAGTCAGATGTATTGGAAAAAAAAAAAAAAAAAAAATCACTGAGCCTGAATCTGATCAAACTTCCCTTGATCCTAATAAGCAGTACCCGGGAAATAAAATGCAGGGGCCCAAGAGGAGCATGTTCAGACAGCGTCACAGAGGTATCCCTAGCCAGACCCAGAGTATGGGGAACAACGGCGTAAGTGACACAATTTCTTCAGTAGATAAAGCACTGCATTGCCGCCTATTAGTGGAGGTTGATTAGAGGGAAGGTGGGCATACGCTCCATTCTGGAAACAGGTGCACAGGGCTAAGGTAACAGATACGTGTGGCCTGGAAAGCATGGAAAAGTGAATTCCCTGTTTAGTCTGCTGTCGTACTCACTGCTCTGCTTTTCATGTGGGCTTTTTCTGACTGGGATGTGTCTCAGGCTGCTCCCTGCAGGGGGCCTCCACATGTCAAGGCCTCCTTGACCCCTGCAGCCGGGGGGTCAAGTCCAACTCAAGGCTTAGGACTAGGAAAAGCCAGTTTAGCTCTGGAGACTATAATATACGACATAGATATTTCAGTACCCATATGACTCCACAGAGTATTTTTCTCAATTCCTTTAGAAGCCAGAGAGGAGAGGCAGATGGTTCAGTAGCCCAAATCTCAGCAGAGGCAAAGAGAGTTCAAATGGCCTAATAATGGTGGTGGAGAGAAGCCAGCACAGTGGGGTGCTGTGGCCATTCATGCACCGGACCATCAGCCATCCTGACCATACCGAAGGAGACACAACCGTGAACCTCTCAATGGCTAAAAGTCTCTCCTAACATGAGACTGATTACAGAACCCTATTCGTGATTGCTGAAATGAGAAGAATTTCTAGTAAGCCAGGTACTAGGAACAAGTCAATAACATCCAACACTTACACTTCCTGCACATAAAAACAATCAGCAGCATCGATTTGATTAAATTATGTCACAGAGCACTTAATTTACAAAAATTAACTTCGCATGTACTAGGTGCTAATACTCTAAATTAGGGAACTTAAAAAAAAATTCCCAAAAGCTAGTGTTAACACCAAGCTTTCAGCAATAGACAGAGACTACCCTGTAAATCATAGCACTGTCAGAATTGAAGCTAGCATGTAAAACAGACAAAAGAAACTTTTTCAAACCGGAGCATAGGGCAGACTTTCAAATGTTCACAGAAGAACGTCAGGAATGAGTCAGCCGCTATGCTCTTCTTGACAAATGGGGGGACAGACTACAATGCAGTCACACTCAGGTTTTTCCAAACCAGTCCTCCCTTCCACATAGAAAGTCCCTAAGCTTCTGAACAATTCGGTGTAGCCCAATGTAAAGAGAGTGGTTTTAGGAGTTCAAGACGTTGGTTTCAATCAGTCTATTACTTCCTCTGTGAACTGGGCCAGGCCCCCTCAACTTTGAGTTTTAACTTCCCTACCTGTAAAGTGGAAACAGCACAAGGAAGACTGTCCTGAGGTTTAAACAAGATAGCGCACGTGAACAAGTCAGGCATCATCTCTGGGCCTCGCTCCTGTGTAAACACCTGCTTACGTTTTACACGAGGCTGTGACACAGCAACAAGCGAGCCACAGACCTGGTGGGAATTTCAGAGGCCACGGGAAGAAGAGGAAAAGGGCAACAATTATTATGGACTAGGTACATACCACCTTGCATTTTATAGAACTTTACAGTTTACAAACTGTGTTTGTATATATAAGTGACTTGTAAAATTTATAATGAATCAGCTGAAAGCAAATAACATTTATTTTGTTCAATATATTTTAGTTTAGAATAATTTTTAGTCACTAAATTGAAAAACCTAAAAGTAGTAAAGGAACTGATGCATGATTAACAACTGAACCAAAGAATCCGTTACAAAGTTAAAATTTTTTAATTGCAATAGATACTGAAAAAGTACCATCACATAGGGCTCAGCAGAAACAATCAAACCAAACATTTCTACTGACAGAAAAAGGTCACTACGTCGGTTTTCATGGCAGAAATACAAAAGAGAAAAATGCTCTACGATCTCTGATCCCATTTTATGTAACTGAAACGTTCAGCAGGAGCCCTGTTCATAAATGTGGCGGCATCCTCACCACATGTGGCCCTGTACTTCTCGTCACCGGAAGGTCTAAAACACAAACCAAAAAAACCCTACAACACAAAAACCAACCCAACAACAGAAAAAACAGAGTTTACGCCTTCAAAACATTTAAAATTCAGCTTTATTCACTGCCCTGTGTTCCTGGAGAATTTACACACACATGCACACGTACACACACGCGTGCGCTCACGGCTCAAGCCGAGTCCAGGACGGAGGCCACGCCCCTCCCTGCGGCATTCGCAGCCGCCTTCCTGCAAGCACTGGCCTCTGGGTCCTACCTGAGCTCTGTAATATGCATGTTTCCAAAAACTTAACTAGGCTAAAAACCATTGCTTTAGGCCCTCAGAATGAGGTGCCCAGAGAAATGTGCTGTTATTCTTCAAATCTCTCAGTGTTACATTTATTTTCCCACAGGGAAACTTTGTCTAGACTTCAAAGATAAACTCTCCATATATTCAACATGGGTTACAATTGTGGTCTTAATGAAGATGATCAAGTACTGACATTTACTTTGCAAGGAAATAAGAAGGAGTGCCTGGTACCTCCTCTCTCAAAGTCAGGATTCTGCTTCATTTCCCAACCAGGGATCCATCAAGAGTTGAAAACGGTCTTCAGTTATCTAGATCCTCATTATTCCTGTTGGTGAGCTTCCATGCCCCTTGCCCAAATCCTTCACAGTAGCATCCAGAACAACTCACAGTGTTGACCTTACAGGCCACCATCTGAGAACCCAGTGACTCCCATGTCCCTGCAAGCTCGGGGTGTTCCTGCCTTTCTTCCTTCTGCGTTAGCTCCTGGAACTGCATTCCTCAGTCCCAGCCTGTCTCCACACCTTGCTCAGGCATCCATCGACTCACTTAAAAAGAGTTACTAAGTACTGATGTCCCAGTCAGTAAGCAGACAAATAGAACATGTCTTTGCCTATGATGGGGCTGTGATCTAGTGCACAAGATGGTTTCCAAAATGATCACATCCATCTAAAAACTTTCCATAACAGAAAGATGCACAGTGGGCTAGAATACTCTGAGGAAGGAGTCCTGGAGTAGTCAGGGAAGGCTTCTAGGAGGTGGTGACATCTGAATCTGGTCTTGAAGACCAGGTAAGATAAGAAATTTTCAGGAACAGGGCAGTCGCACAAGTTCCACTTTCTCCACCTTCCAAGTGCTTCTTCATCTGTACCCGAGGGAAACTCCTCTAAACCAGCACACTGAAAGACAGTATCACCTAGGGAGCAATAATGACTGAGTTCCAATCCGGGCTCCTTCAATTTCAGGTGTGACACTAACACATTGGTTTACTTTCTGAACTTCTCCCCTCAGATCTGTGAAACACAGATGAAAAAGGCCCTGTAAGGCTGTCGTAGGGATTAAATAAGATCATATCTAAGGCACGTGAAGGTTTTAATGCCGTGAAACCATTCTGAACACTAACTAAAGAGAGTCCTGTCACCTCCTTGCTGTCTGTGACCCTGGCCAAGCTTCCAAGTCTTGACTGCTGTACCTGCTGCATCTCCTGGTCCCTCTCCCTATTCCCTGCGACCTTGGCTGCTGCCTGCCTTCTCCAAGCTCCTGCTCCGGGGCCCAGTGCTCGGGGTCTCCCTGTCTGCACGGCTCCAGCTCTCATTTCACCCAGTTACCTGCCCACATGTTACCCGCTCAGAGATACTTTTCTTGACCACAATTCTATTATTTCTTAAAAAGCTTTATTTATTTAAGTAATCTCTACTCCCAATGTGGGGCTGGAACTCATGATCCTGAGATCAAGAGTTACACACTCCACTGACTGGGCCAGCCAGGCTCCCCTTGACCACAGTTTTCAGGAGCCTCCCCCTTGCTGCTCTCGGTTTACCTGCTAGATTTTAATCCAGTGTCTCTGGTCTGTCTCTTCCACAGAATGTCAACTCCATAAAGGAAGGGACTTGGCCTTGCTTTCACCATCATACCCCCGCACCCAGAACAGGGCCTGCACAGAGCCAGCACACAGTATTTGCTGACTGAATTAATGCAAAGTGGAAAATGTCAAACTGGAATAATATCCATCTTGCAGGGCTCGTGAGGGGTTCAACGAGATGAAGCGTGACAGAAAAGCACACACTCATGGCCGGCATGCCACTGGACTGCAGCCTCACACCAGGAGCCTGAAGAAAGAGAATGGCTCGCTGTGGGGGAAGCAGATGCAGAGTCTGCAGGCCCGGGGCAGCTGGATCTCTCCATCGGGGGGCCAGTAACACCCCCATATGGTGTAGGTTTCCAGGCCACTCCGTAAAGAAACACCCTCAGGGTTTAGAAACAGTACTGGTTTTCTAGGCATCAAGGTAACAGCTTCTGAGTTAAGTGTGAGGCAGGCTCCTGGTGGGCCGGATGTTACGTTTTACAGTCTTTGTGGAAGATAGAAGGACGCCACACCTGCTCGCCCAATTCACCGAAGTGAGCAAGCAGTAGTGTGACAAGGGTACACAGAACTCTGGAGCCCCTGGTGCTGTCGCTAAAGATGCCCTGAACATGGAGTGCTCTCCTTCTCCGGCAGCTGTAGATGACCATGGTGATAACCACGTAAGAGACAGTGTCACCATCAGAACGGGAAGACTGTGACACGTAACAATGACAACAACATCCCGGCCAATGGGACAACTCAAGCAAGCTGAATGCCCGCCGTGAGAAGGTGGGTGGTGGAGCACAGGTCCCTGCTCTTTGAGGCTGGAAAATAATGTGTGTGGGGGTGGGGGGGGAGGGAGGCCTCTGAGGGCTGAGCTAAGGAACCTAAACTTTGTCTAACTGTAAATTGTAACTGAAAGTCTCTGACCAGAGAGCTGCCTATTTAAATTATATACGTATGATGGCAATTAATTAACACGGAGAAGGGACTGAGGGTCAGACTTGTGGCTACGGGACAGCTAGGGAGAACAGTGAAGGCATGACGGGAAAGGATGGGTGGCAGGCAGAGGTAAAACCCAGATGTTCAAGGATGATCAGGTGCTAAAAACTCTGAGGTTCAAAGCCTGAAGCAGTGAGGACGCTGATGAAAGGGGGTCAGGAAAACCGGAGAAGGAACAAGATGCGAAGGGTCTCTGAGGACCTCATCTGAGCTGCAGAGTCCTGATGCACCTAACAGGGCACCTCCGCTCTCTCTTCAGCGTAGGGCTGGGGTACGCATTGGCCCGCACGGGGGTGCTCCCTGGGGCTCGCTCGTGCAGCTGCTTGCGGCCCGCAGGACAATGGAGAAGAGCTCTGAGAGCGGTGCACAGCCGGCCCCGGTCTCACCCGTTCTTTACGGCACGCTGCAGGTCATCCTGGGGCGCCCAGCTGTCCTCCTCTCCTCTGGACCCAGGCCTGCTCATGGAGAGAATCCTTCGCCACGCTCACCACTTTAGCACAGGGTGGCTTTTGTCTCTCCAACCAGATCACAAACTCCCTGAGGGCCTGGTTTACGTCTGGCCCATCTCCTGTGCCCAAAAAACCCTAACAAGGGGCAGGCCCAACACGCGCCAACGCCAAGTACCCCATAGTGCCCTAGCATCACCGCTGGGTTAGGAGAGCACATGGGTGAAGGCAGCATGCCAGCGCGACAGACTATTCTTTTAGAACGTGCTGGCAACCCCGCAGTCCACCAGGCATCTGACACCGGCCAAGGGCCCAAGCTCGAGTACTCAAAACGCTCTCCAGCTCGTCAGGGAATGACTGCAGCGCTATGACACATCCCACCGCTCATCACTAGAGTACCTTTGCCAAGTGTATACAGGTGGGCATGAACACTTCTTGAGAGAGGGCTTGTGGGCTGTTTGTGCACAGTAAAGAACAAGCAAGTACATTTATATGCTGGAACACTAGGAAACAATATAGTCATCGACTAGGCAATAGCATGACACTAAATTTCAGGAAAAACTAACTCAAGGGAAATCAAGCGAATAGGATTTAGGTTTCTTCTGAGTCAGATTATCAGATTCCGGAGTTATTAGGAAGCTGCTGTTGTACAAACATAGCACAGAGCTCAGACCGGACTGCAGACGTGCGTGTGTGCATGTATGTACATGCACGCATGCATGTCTGTGTGGGGTTCACGTGTGCGCGCGCACGCACGTCTGTGTGGGGTTCACGTGTGCGCACATACACATGTCTGTGTGTACGTGTAAAAGATACCAAACTTGGGTACACAGAAGATGCTTCCCATTCCCGCTTTCCTCTATTTCCCACATTTTTCAATGGGGGGAAAAGGCACATATTTTTTGAAAACATACCAAGGAAAGCACACCATACTCATGACACCAGCAAAAAAATAGTTAACATACTGCTTGTGCCAGTATCTTAACTATGTCTCTTAAAAAAACAATATTCAAACACCACTTAATGTTAATTGTGAAAGACAGAAACCACTGAAAAACATTTCGCATTTCCTGAACTCAAAACAATAAATACACAAAGTATATACTGTTACATTCTAAGTTGCAAAGATTAATTATAATGGCAAGTACAAAAGTAAAAATGTTCACTCTAAGTATGGTCAACATGACATTACAACTGAAAAATAACTTGCAAGTCTATACAGTCTTGTATTACATATACACATCTCCTCTAAAGAAAATCTTGAGCCATATTCAAACCCATTTAATAAAGTTAAAATTATGGAGCTTTGGGTGGTCAGACGGCTTAGCTTTCTAAGCTATTCTAGAAAGAGCAATCACAATAAAGAGCCCGCTCCTTCTATAGCACCGTGAATGTTTCTGCTTGGCAGATCGCTATCTGGAACTTTCTGGGTGGAGCCTCTCACCTGATACGGAGACCGCGTGTGTCCGCATGCCTTGCTTCTCGCTGTTGGCCAGCCTGGAACAGAGAGGAGCAGAGCCGTGAGCGCCGTGCCGACAAACAGGGAGTGCCTACAGTCAGGACCATGCCATTTCCCATGGAGACCATGCACTCTCAAGGGTGATTTTTAAAAGATTAAGCGCTACTACCTGAGGCACTTAAAATAACCAGACCACTCTACTATTTTAGAAACAATAGGCAACTGGAGGAACACTGAGATGCTCTGAGAGAGCGGCTCGTGACAGCAGCTTCAGCCCTATACCACCACTCAGCAGCCGGTGAGTATGTGGGTCAGATCAAATTTTACACTGCAATGCTAGACTGCAAGGGGTCGCCCCACATTTATAAAATAGAGGGAAAAGAAACACCTGGAATTGAAATTGCACTCTAAAACATAATTTGAAAAACACCCAAGAGTATGCCTTGTCCTCCTTAAATTCAGAGCATGTAAAAAAGCAGGCAGGACCTTAATACCTATTTTGATTATTTACAGATTAAGCCTAATGTCTGGTTACTTGTTTCATAAAATGGCCCAACAACAGGTGTGTTTTAGATATCTACCCACATAAAATAAAATTTTGGCCAGAAGTCTTAGCGACATTTAAAAAACAGAAGCATAGTTCAGTTTTAAATTTTTGGAAAGCACAAAACACAGAGACAGAAAAGGAACCCTAGAATCTTTAGATGCCAGAGTGACTTTGACATTTTTATAGAAGAAAACTTCTTCCAGATACGTAAGCATGTACTATAGTAGTGCTGAACAGAAAATGGTTCTAGCACACAGAATTTACACTGGGAAATACGGGACCTGGACAGCAGATCCCTCTCGAGAACGGGGAAGATTCAGTATGCAGCTGCGGGGCCTCTAGGATCGGTGATCTCAGCATAAAGCCATGGGACCGAGTTCCTTTTACTGAGTTCCCTATGCATCTGAGATCTAATGAGCTTCAGGGTTGAACCAGAGCTGCCGTGTGACAAATCACCGGTTCCTCTTCTACTGCGGCTACATGACTCTTGGCAACTCTCTGAACCACGCGCACAGGGAAGTCGGGGTGCGCGCTCCCGACAGGAGGTCGGGCCGTGTGCTTCCACGCCCTGCTGCCCACGCGGTGGGCTCTTCCTCTCCCACGACGCGTCTCCGGGGGCTGCTGCACATCCGCTTGCTCACAGCTGCATGGATTTCACCACTTTCCAAACAAGAGCCGCCCCAGGGTATCCTGCTCTGTGATTTGTGGCAAATGTCACTCTTTTAAAGTTTCCTTTTTAATTCACTGTTTCTAGCATCTGTTGCCGCTTCTACCTACTACCGTCTTGATCCACTTTTGTATCTGTTTATGATTCTGCATATTTTAATCCTCAAAGTAATCTCTTACAGATTCTCTACAGTTGAAGATATTCTGGGCATATATTCCTGGCCTAATGTGGGACATTAATAAATATCTATTAAACATTAGTGAGTTTGTGAAACACACGGCCTGAAAGCTGAAAGCAAGCTGCTTTCACCCATCCCTCCACCACCCGCACAGCCACGGCGCACCTCCCACACACCAGCTACTCCCCGGGTCAGGTCCATGATGCCACATGACCCTGGCTGTCCACAAGGTCCTGGGGGCATGGATGAGCAAAGAGGTAGTTGTGAAAGTGTGGTTAAGTCCTCCAGCAAGGAAGAAGGTGTTATGGGGAAGCACACAAGGTGTGCTCTCCAGGGCTGGGTGATCGTGGGAGGTTTCTAGAGCCGGAAAGATGAGCAGGGCCTAGGAGAGGTCACAGAGGCTGGAGGACGAGTGGGACATGTGAGCAAAGAGCATTTTAATGGCTTGGAGGTAAGGAAAGGACCAGTTACTCCAGTAACTAAAGGAAGTTCAACAGAGCTGAAGAAGAGCGTGAGTGGTGGTGAAGCAAGCCTAGAGGGGCTGGCAGGGGCCAGTGGTCAGGGTCTGGCCCATTGGCCCAAGGATGCTGGCCTGTACCCACAGAGCAACAGCAACGCCTGCAGATGTCATGAGACTCTGTTCCACCCCAGAGCGCCCAGCACTCGGCTCTGATGCTTACTTACCAACGTGTCCACATCTCCCAATTTTAACTCCTCTGGTCCCCAGTCCCTTGCACGCTGGCTGACCCCAGAGAAGTTACTAAGTAAGTTCTTCGGGCATCACTGCTCAATTCTTTTTAATCTTATAGATCAACACACCTACTATGAAATTCATGACATCAGCAACTTAAAAAATGAACACAAATACTTATGTTTACTTTTCTCACTTGTAAAACGGCCAGAATGGCACCAATTCTCAGGTTCTTAAAAGGCGAGTGCTGAGTATAAACCATCAACAGGCCTCCCTGGTGCTGTCACCGGGTCGGTCCTCCAGCTGCCCGATCAACTTAAGATAAGGGGAAAGTCATTTTACGTTTTTGGTTAAAGCTAAATACATGACACGATTTACAACTCATTTCACTTCTTTCTGGAAATACTTGTTTTCTACTTCCCTAGTTGTATACATAGAAGTTTGATGATTCAGGCAAATGGAAAATAAAGCATGGTGATTGCTTGACAGTTTCTAACACAAATAAGTAACAAAATACACAAGGCAGCACTTACTTTGGTATTGATGGTAAAGCCCGTTCACCTTCTGGAGAAAAAGAGAGAGAGAGAGAGAGAGATGAGGTCCCTATTTCTTTTGAAAAGATTAGGTGTAGCAATCAGAGAACAAGGGTAAGTCTTAGTCCAGAATTTAGCAATAACCCTTTAATAGGGAAGTTATTACACCGTGCATCTTAGGCTTTCGTGGTTTGTTTTCAATATTTACAACACACATAAACCGACTGGAGGTGCATATTGTATAAAAGGGACTGTCTAATCAGAGCAAAGCCCTGAGGGGGTAAGTGGGTGAAAGACATCCCTACACCAGAGGACTGGCCATTTTGCCCTCTGATAAAAATGCTCAGTAGAAGCAACACCAAAACCTGTCTAGGAAACACAAATACAAGGAAAATAAATCCTCGGGATGTGCAGAGGCAGAGGGACTGATGCACCAGAGCAGCCCAGGAAGCAAGCAGGCCTTGACCAAGGGGTCACCTGCCACCCATGACAGGGGTGGGCTCGGGGCTCCTGGCACCAGCCCTTGCCGCTCTCATCACAGCAAAGCACAGGGCTCCATTTGGTGGTTGGCGGACACGCTCTCTCCCACCCTCCTTCCATGAAGCAGGAAGCACAGAGCTCCCAGGTCACTGTCTTCTATCTGTTTAAATCTAACAGGCACCTAACTAATCCTCTCTTCTAATCCATCCCTGGGCTAAGTTACTACGAGGATCATTTCCCCCCTAATACAAACTCATCAAGTCATTCCGTTGTTTAAAATTCCAGTGTCTCTCATTGGCTTTTTTTTTTTTTAAGATTTTATTTATTTTTTTAAAAGATTTTATTTATTTATTTGACAGAGACACAGCGAGAGGGAACACAAGCAGGGGGAGCAGGAGAGGGAGAAGCAGGCTTCCCACGGAGCAGGGAGCCCGATGCGGGGCTAGATCCCAGGACCCCGGGATCATGACCTGAGCCGAAGGCAGACGCCTAACGACTGAGCCACCCAGGCGCCCCAAGATTTTATTTTTAAGTAATGTCTACACTCAACGTGGGACTCGAACTCACAATCCTGAGATTAAGAGTCGCATGCTCAACTGACTTGAGCCAGACAGGCAACCCTTTCGATGGCTTTTAAGATGAAATTTAAGCACATCTGCTCAACCCACAAAGCACTGTTTCATTTCTGCTGGCACACAACACTGCCCTATCTCCATCTTTGGGGTGTCTGCCCACCTACCGCCCATCTCTCTGACGCCGTGCCAGGTAGTCCATTAGTGTCACCCAGTGCAGTCACAATTGCTGCCTACAGTTCTGCTCCTTGCACTTGCCCTAGAACTTACCCCAAGAGCTCTTCGCCCCCAGAAGGTACCTTTGTCCTGTCTTACCAGTCTCGCTACCTACTGCTCCCTGGAACTGGGTGACTGCATATCATATTTCCCTGAACACAGCATGCTGCCTTCACACATTCCGACCCTTGAAAGGTGCTCTTCCTTCTGGCAGAAAGACCATTCCTCAATTTCTCGAAGCTCAATTCAGTGGGGGATGGGCTAGATGGAGGATGGGTATTAAGGAGGGCACTTGTGATGATGAGCACTGGGTGTTGTACGAAAGTGACGAATCGCTAATTCTACTCCAGAAACCAATAATGCACTCCTTGTTAACTAACTACAACTGAAAAATAAATAAATGAATGAACGAATGATACAATATTCTAAAAAAACAAAACCTCCATCCAAGCACAATTTGAGCTCCAGGGAGCCCTTCCTGCAGTAACTCAGGTGGTTCTGGGTGGTGCTGCTGTGCTTCTGCCTCGTTCCAGGGCACTTCCACGTGTGAGAACACTCGAAGATCGGACTTAACCTGCACACAGGTGTCTCTAACACTCAGCAGGGCACCCTGCGCTCAGAAGGTTCTCAGACCACTGCTTGGTAAATGAAGAACCGAATCAGCCTCGGATCCCACATTGAGTGACTCTGCACAACTATTTATCTGTGAAACAGAAATCGGACCGTCTGGTTTGCAGGGACAGGTGAGGCATGCGCAGCACCGCAGAACACAGACGACCAGCATGTGACACCCAACGCGCTGCTGCACTCCCATCCAAACTGCCTCACTCTGACTTTCTGACATCCACATTTCAGGCAAAATAACCAAGTCACACCATGAAGGCCAAAAGTGGAGTTACTAGAAGATCCTATCATTAGTTGACCACCCATGAAGGCTCCGACCAGGTCTTGTCTACACCACCACTGTCAGTTAATAATGGCCGCTGGCCGTCTGCACTCTTTGTTGCAAGGTCAACTTCCCTGGGGAGAAAAAGAGACCAGCTCATAAAGACTTGGTTAATAGAGACTTCCTAAGCAGCTGGGCAGGAGCAGAGAGAAGGCTGTAAATGAGCTGATTAACAACAAAGGATCCTGAGTACATTTTCGGGAAGCAAGACCATTTCAGATCACTGAGCAACATGGCCACACTCACTAGCAGCAGCACTGTTACAAAAACGCAGGACTCACCGACTACAACGCCCAGTTCTAGGTGTCAGTTTTTAACATTCCTTTAAATTTATAAGCTGAAGACCTAGTGGGGTTTAGGTTGGGTGAAGCGACGGATCTTCCATTCCATCCTTGGAAGATGCGCTCTCCCATTTTGTTAGTGTCTGCATAAGTTGTCGGAGGCCAGTGTAGCGATGGCGCCCTGCCCATTGTCCACCTCCTAGAAGTCCTCCTGCAGAATCCGATGGACACAGGGTGTCTGTCCACTCTGCAGTGTGTGTAGCAGCTCGAAACCAGACACAGCCTAAATGTCCAAACAATGGGACTAACATACGACTTCTCATGTCATTCCCATGGCAGATAGCTTATTTCCCAGAATAAATCCTTTAGGATTAAGGATGTATCTTTATATTAACCTACATTTGACTTCTAATTTTTGAATAAAAGTTCTTACCTGTTTTTTAAATTAACCAATGCAGATTCCCTGTAACAAATCTAAATCATAAAGGTGCATACTATAGAAAGGAAGTGGAAAGGCCGAAGCCTCGCCCCCTGCTTCAGTCACATCTCCACCTCCCCGGGAGTACTCCCTGTCCACAGTTGGTCACTTAGCCGCCCAGATTTCCAGACTCCTCTTAAACGTGCGAATACACACACACAGGCCTGGCTACATATATGTGTGTGCACGCAGGTGTAGGCTTTTAGCACGAAAATAGCACCCCCTCCTGTTTTTCACAGCTGTGGAGTACTCTATGAGGGGTGCATGCTCCCTCACTTAGTGATTCCTTCCCATTGTTTGGACATTTAGGCTGTGTCTGGTTTCGAGCTGCTACACACACTGCAGAGTGGACAGACACCCTGTGTCCATCGGATTCTGCAGGAGGACTTCTAGGAGGTGGACAATGGGCAGGGCACCATCGCTACACTGGCCTCCGACAACTTATGCAGACACCAACAAAATGGGAGAGCACATCTTCCAAGGATGGAACGGAAGATCCGTCACTTCACCCAACCTAAACCAGAAAATGCGATCTGTCGCTGGTGTCCAATGCCTATTGCACATCTCCATGTCCACTCTTCTACAAGGAGCCTATTTTCATACTGGCTTGTCTTAATGAGCTGGAAGAACACGCGAGAAAGAAGAGATTTTAATTCTTTGTTGTCTGTGTCACAGATGTTTTCCCTCCTGTATCTCAGCTTTAAAAAAATGTTTCTTTTACCAACAGAAGTGCTTTCATGTTTACAAAACCAACTCTGTCAATTCTGTTCTTCCTACACTCTGGGTCATGACATCTTAGAAGCATACCTCCCCTCCCTCCCAGGTACAGGCTTATTATCATCCCACACACAGGAAATCTTCTGAGGAATGAGGAAATTATGACCCTATGTTAATCTGCATAATTCTTTCCTCTGAGGAGAATTTTACTAAAATTGAAAAACTGCCCCTGAGCTTTCTTGTGGGTAAGGCATAGGTTAGCTAACGCCCCACAATACGGGTCGAGGTCATTCAGCAACTCTGATGGAACTCAGTTCAGGATATCTTGCTTGTGGCTCTAATTACATTTTCCACCCCAGTAAACACCACCTTTAAAAGCACTTTATAAGTGCAAAGTACTAGTGGTGGATCACAGAACTAATCAAGTGCATCTGAGCATACTCACAACTCACATGTAGAACTTACAGGTCACTTAGAACTGGTGTCCCTGTTATGCGTATAAACATGTACCTGTTGCTTACCATTAAACAGTTTACAATCTAGAGAAGACATATGGGTACATATATGTTATTAAAAGCACACTGCCAGGAAAATGGTGCACTGGGGTGTAGAAACATGTTTTAAATTTATTAGAAATTTTTAAAAAATCTAGGGGCGCCTGGGTGGCTCAGTCGTTAAGCATCTGCCTTCGGCTCAGGTCGTGATCCCAGGGTCCTGGGATCGAGCCCCGCATCGGGCTCCCTGCTCCGCAGGAAGCCTGCTTCTCCCTCCCCCACTCCCCCTGCTTGTGTTCCCTCTCTCGGTGTGTCTCTCTCTCTCTCAAATAAATAAATAAAATTAAAAAAAAAAAAAGAAATTTAAAAAAATCTAAATTAAAAAATGCTCATGTACTCTTGTCCACATATATTTCTGACTATAATCCATTAAAAATGTTTGATTTAAAGTATTATTTCCATTAGGAGTATACCTTCACATTAGGTATCTATTACAAAATAGTTGTATAATAAATGAACATGCTGGGATTGAGAATAAAGTAAGTACATTATCGAATCTAGTGTCTCATTCTGTAAAGACAACATAAAATTGCTAAGAGCCAGCGCCCTACTAGGATTTTATGAGAAGCGTTTTCACTTGTGCTCGTCATATGCACGAAGAACTTAATGCATCTCAGTTCACAAGATGTGATATCAAAATGTTTATCCCTAAGGAGAAAAAAAAAGCCAATTAAAAACCAACACAGGAAGGTGTTGAAGTTTCCAAACATGGAATGGCTGGCTTATTCAATGCTTAATGTCTGAATGTTATTTTTTTTGTGTGCACAAACTGATAAAGAACATTTGGTAAATTAGGATAAAAAATTTTAAATTATTTACTAAAAAGGAGACAGGCAATATGTCACATTGAACACTTTCGCAAAATACCGTCTTCATGGAAAGGAATTTCCCTAAAATATTTAAATGATATTTGCAAGGTACATAGCCCTGCTTAAAACACAAAATGAAAAATCAAGAGTTTATGTCTGTACAAGTTTTAACTGAGAGTAGCCTTTAGACCTTTCTAAAAGCAACTTTATTACTATATTTCATACAAAGAAAGGTACTATAAATCTAAATATAACTGTATTTTAGAATAGGTTTTAATGGTGTGATCATAAAGATTTTTACTAGATTAGGCATATCCTAGAATCCACACACTTTAGCTATTGTTTTCAGAGCACATCATGACACTAACTTTTAAACAAAGGTTCCAATGATTCCCTGCCTCACACCTCCCCCCGGCTCCCAACTGCTCCCTCCAGCCACTCTGTGAACACAGGGTACGGGGCTGCTGGTAGGCCGGGCTTTCTGCTGCGTCTCTACCAGGAGTTCAGGACTCCATCATCTGTTTTCCTAGCTCCTCTCCACAGTGCGTACCTGGACACACAGCACTCGGCCCCTCAGGACCACTTCCCTGTGATGGTCCCGGTCACGGAGGGGAGTGCTGCAGGGGATCCCGTGTCCACCGGCCACAGAGCTGGCTACTTGTGGGCACCACTGTGGACCCACCTCCCACGCCATAAAGCAGGCATCGTTCTTTACGGATGAGGACAGTCAGAGTCCAGGTTCACACAGTAGGTCAGGATCGCTCTGCAGGTAGCAGCAGCCACGGGAACAATGCTAACATTTATGGCCACTGCATGTGCCAGACACAGTTCCAAGCCTTTCACACAGATGAAGTCATTTACCCTCCCTAAACCATACAAGGTGCCACTCTGTGTGTGTTAGAGCTAGAGAACCGGGCACAGAAAGGTCAAGCAATTTACAGATGGCAGCTCAGAGGACTTGCCATTTGAACATACAAAAGGATACATTTCTAGAGCCCAGATTTTTCCTGCTACCACTACGCTATTTTCCTGCTGGGAACATTCTGTTTGATTATTTCAGAATTCCAAATCTTCTGAAACAACCCTTCTTACTGCCTTTTAAGAACCCCACATGGCTTCCGAAGTGATACAGCCTTGTTTCTAACAATTACTCGTTCTAATCCCTGATTTTACATCATGCCTTAGAACTAATTTTGTTCTTTGCTCTAAGCTTTTGAGATCTATAAGAAAAAACAGAGAGTTTATTTAACATGAGTTACAAAGTATACCTGAAAAAAAAATCCAGAACATAATCCCAAACGTTTACTACAAACACTGACAGCAGCCTAGAAAGCACTCCAGTGTGTTGCCTGAACCCAGCAGCCTGAACACCAACACTGTTTCCCCAAAGCTCTTCTATTCAAACCCGGCTCACAGGCTGCGCGTTGCCCCACTTCCCCGGAAAACCAAGAACACAGACGTACTTGGCTGCATTACTTATTTGGTCTTCAGAGTCGTCTAAAAGAAGGAGTAGAGGCAGTTGGGATGAGCTCGCCTAACAGCTCCCGGTGGGACTGCTCAAGCAGAAGCAGGACCTCACCTTTCTGGGGTCTGATGATAAAAGACTGTGTGGCCCCGTTCACCAGCCGGCAGTACCCATCTATCAAGTCAGCCATATTCTCAGCGATGGTCAGGGATGGTGCTGTCACTGTCAGAGGCTGAAAGGGGAGAAGACCGAGAGAGGCGTTATTGTTCTTTGTACCATCAAAGGGGCAGCTGTACCATGACATCAGATCTCCAGGTGCACTTGGCAACAGAAGAGTGACTGCGACACAGATTTGTCATAAGGTCGGCGTGGAAAAGGAAGTTTGATATTTAAGGATGTTATTCCTAGAATATGTGACAGAAGGCGACCCAGACAAAAACAGAAAAATCACTTAAACTGAGATTCATTTTCTAGAACTAAAGGAGGCAAAAAAAAAAATTTCCCTTCAGAGTTGTCTGGCCCCTGTGGAACATCTAATTAAGGGAAGAATTTAAAGATTGAGTATATTTCAAGTATGGCCTATTTTAGAAACAAACATGGAGTAAATTTTTATTATCCCTCGTAATTTTTCTAGCATTAAAGAAAATTACTAAAATCTCATTATTTGAAGCATGCACAGCATGTTTTGCCTAAGAGGTAAGAATTCACTGTTTTCACTATCAAACCTGCAATTTTGATAAACTTCCTTAAGACTTATCATTAAAGATTACCCGGGAGACGATCAGAGCTGTATTTTCCTTCCCGACACACGGACGCCCTAACCAGAGGAGTGCTCCTCACGCCCTCGTCCACGAACACCACACCTTCCCTGAGCTCCGCTACATGTTCGGGGCGGGGGGGAGGGGGCGCAGTTCTGACAATGGTGGTGCCAAAAGAGAATGTTACGGAGGTGCTGTCCGGAAATTTTAACTGGCAATAGTTTCCATATTTTAGGGTTTCATTTATTGACCTCTGAGAATCAAATGCACTTCTGAGAGCCTCAGAAATGCCACCGCTCCCAAGGCAAAAACAAGTGAGGAGCGTGGCAGATGAACCTGTCTGAGAAAAGGCTTCCGCCACCAGAGAGCCCTGTGCGCTGCACGTGACAGACGACAGAGGTCCGAAAACGTGCTGTGTGCGACAAGCCCAGTCATTCCGACTCCACTGCCTGTCAGCCAGAGAAGGTCACCTGATGCAGTATTTGCCAGATGGCCACACTGCATGCAGATTAAAAGCGTGGGCTCTGGGAGCCACCCCATCTCCACCACTTGTGCTCGGCTTTCTCAGCTGTGCAATGGGTTCAGAGTATCTCACAGAACTTCTTTTGCTGGGTTCTGAGAATGACCCGTGCCGCTCCTGGCCCCCACGCTAAGCGTCAGAGCAGCAGGTGACCCACCTGGCAGGAGCTGCGGCGCCGGGGCTGCTAGCAGGTGACCCAGCCCCGAGACCAGCACGCACAGCAGTACGGGCAATGACACTGCTTACTGAAGGTACCTGTGCATCTACATAATCCTCAGAAGCGGATGTTCGAGCTAGTTCACGAGAATCTTCAACTGACTTGACAATAATGCTCCGGACTGACTTTTCCATCTGTCACCTGCTCTACTCTTGGGGGCACGTACTCATTACTACCTGAAATGGAACACTCACCACGTAAGAGAAAGCTGGGATTCTGATGACGCACACAAACTGCATCCTTACCTCTGGGGCGCCGGCAATTTTCAGCTGTAGCATCCCTTTCCTGTCCTTGTCTTCGCTGTTTGAATACTGAATGGTCTGCACTTGATTGAAGTCGGCCAGATGTGTGGGCTTGGGAGAGAAAAGGCAACCACTTGCGACCCCAGATAAACTCCTGTCAGGTACTGCATGACTTTCTCGCAGTGCCCACCCCATGCCACTCTCCCGAGGACCTCCTCCCGATGACTGCGTCTGGGGGAGAGGCTGCTGATCCATCAGCCCCCAGTGGGGTATTCTCTTCCTCAGGAGCAGTCCTGGAACCACCAGGAACTGTCTGCTCACTCCCAGGTGAGGAATACGCCTGTTCTCTGTGTTCCTAATGGCCAAGCAGGAGCGCTCCACCTGTCAGAGCTGGACGGGTGAGTCACAGGTCCCAGAGAAGGAAGGAAGTAGAAGGAAGTCCCGGATTTGACTCACTCACTGGCCTTGGGAGGAACCACGTGCGAAACCTGCTCCCATTCCCACAGAGAGAGGGACCTGTGTGCACTCCCAGTGCATCCTGAATTAGAGCAAGTCTCTGAGTGTTTAACAGCGCTAGGCAGTTGGCAGGTGTCCAAAGGACCCTTCTCAGGAAGACGTGCCAAGAGAGACTTCATTTCTCCAACTAGAATCAACTCTTTTCTTATGAAGACAAAAAAAAAAAAAATACCCATTTGTCCCTTAACCTTCTAGCATTTCATGACAATGATCACTTTGCTGTGATGATTCCTACACATTTATTTACAACAATTACCTTGATTTCAGCCTCTTTCTCTTACAACGTCATGAGGATTGGCCTCTCCCACCAAGCACTCCACTCAGCCCAGATTCTGCCACTGGGACTGAGCTGGAATTATGTTTCAGAAAGTGACTCATAGTGGTTCCTGGGTGGCTCAGTCGTTAAGCATCTGCCTTCAGCTCAGGTCATGATCCCAGGGTCCTGGGATCGAGCCCCACTCAGGCTCCCTGCTTGGTGGGGAGTTTGCTTCTCCCTCTGTTCTCCCCCCACCTTGTGCGCACGTGCTCTCTCTCTCTCTCTCTCTCTCAAATAAATAAAATCTTTATTAATTTTTTAAAAGACTTTATTTGTCAGAGAGAGAGAGAGCGTGCACAAGCAGAGCAAGGAGGGCTCCCGCAGAGCAGGGAGCCCAATGTGGGACTCGATCTCAGGACACTGGGATCATGACCTGAGCTGAAGGCAGACACTTGACCAACTGAGCCACCCAGGCATCCCAATAAATAAAATCTTAAAAAAAAAAAAAGTTTCCCTTCACATCAGAACACCTTCACAGCTTTGCTTTCAGGCGCACGTGTGTCCATGAGGCCTTCAGACAGGAGCCCAGGGGCAGCCCTCCGCTTTCCCACTCTAAGACGTCCAAACAAACAACAGGCAGCCTGGCCCCTGTGCCCACTCCCCTCTCTCTGCCTCTGTGCCACCTGCCCTCATGGGGTTCCCTCCTACCTCACTGTCTTCCACAGTTCCTTTGGCTTCTCCTCTGCTCCATCTCTAAATGATCACAGGCCACAGGACTCTGTGCTGGGCCCATCCTTTCCCTGAGGTGTGTGGTGGCCCAGCCAATACCACCCAGCCCCGTGGTGCAAGGACGTCTCCAGTCCTGAACTGGGACATGTATCCAGCCACCTACATAACACCCCCACACGGACGTCGGGGACAGACCGTGAACAGCAGAGTCACGGGATCTGCTCTTAACACCTGCTCCTCCTCCAGGCCTTCCCAGTGCAGCAACAAGCACCACCAGTCAACCCTGCTCCTGAGCCAAAAAACGGAGGCATTATCACCAGCTCCTCTCTTTCCTCCCCCACAGCCAGCCCAGCTCCACACCCAGAGTCTGTGCATTTTCCTTCTACCGTCCTAGCTGCCACTCAGGTGCAATCACCGTTGGTATCCTGCTTAGAGCATCAACCCTGCAGCTGTTTCCCTCGATGTGCTCCTGTCCCCCTCACAGACCACCCTACCCGGAAGCCCGGGAGGTACTTCACAGTGTAAGTCAGGTCTGACAACCCCCTGCTTCAACACGTACGACGCCAGCAAAGGGAAGCAAACACCCCCCCGCCCCCCCGATCTGCCCTCTGCCTGCCTCTTGGACCTAATTTCTTATCATGAACTCATCTTGATCAGATGCACTCTGGTCTTACCGGGGCAGAATCATGCCCCCAGAGGGTTGTTTTTGGTTGGCTGAAGAATGAGGGATAGAAATGGGGACCAGGGCCGTGAGACGTGGTAGAAAGCACAGGAAGTTCCCTCACAGCGAATACTGTCCTATGTCCTGAATGGCTTTCAAGTGTCCTGATGTGTATGCATGTTGGTGAAAAATCTGATTCTAGAACCCAAGTCTTTTTTAAAACACAAAGTATGCTCTACACTGAATTTTCCAGGAACACAACTTATGTGTAATTTAGGGAATACTGACTTTGCTATCTTTGGAATGTTAGGATGAGTTGTCACCATTTTGGAAAATGACATTATGGAGGGCAATGCTTGTCGGTATTTGACCCCATGCACACACATCTGTAACAGAGATGAGGCTCCTTCTAACAGACCAGGAATCAAATGTTATTAAGCTGGTGACGCATGAAATAGGGGACATCTCAACTAGTCTCACTAAATGATATTAAAATATTCCTATTATTGCCATCCTATAACGAAAATATTTTTTTCCAAAGAACAACGGAAATTTAAGTAATGGAAATCATTACATTACTTTTTTTCTTTTTTAAACCTACTGTGTTTCTGCCTCATTTTGACATGCCCCCTGAAGTCAGTCACTTTCCTATACTACTTGTAGGGGGGACTTCTGGCGGCCCTCTCTCAGATGAACATGCTCAGTACTCAGCTCTGACTCATCTGTAACACTTGCCCGTCTCTGTGCTGTGTACTGACATATTGAAACAGACTTTTTGGAATTATATGTGCACAGCATATTCTATGATTTTATTTCAAGTTAGCAAAAGGCTCTTAAAAATATCTGTTATAAAGAAGACAGGGCTGGGAGGGGCCCACACTGACCACCACACTAAATTGGGACACCAGACACTCTCATACTACCCTACTGTAGCCCGCTCTCATGATCGGATTATTTCTGTTGCTTATCATCTTTCTTACATTCGCTCTCACAAACAGACTAAAAGCACCATGAAGGTGATCTAGTGGTGGATGCCCATCCTGTCTACCACTTATTGCAAGGAAGGAGGGCCGTGCCTGGTACATGAGGGAGTGAATGAATGACTCTGAGAACTTACAAGGTGCTGGGCTCTGTTCTAAGTACCAGGAATCCAGCAGTGAACAAGGATGACGTGAATCCAGACATAAATAATCACACAAGGAAGCACGTAATTACAATTGTGATAAAGACCACAACAAAGCAACTGAGGGTACTGTCTAAAACTATATCCACTTTGTTTGGGGAGGGGCAGGAGGAAATGGTGAGGCCTCACTCAGAACAAGTCTCCCTGAGAACGAGAGTGGGCCCTGGGCCCCATGAAGTCAGGACCATGTGGATTTCACCCTGCGCTGGGCCCTGGCTTCCGGCTCACTGCCCAGCACCAAGCAGCTGCACACACACATGCAGACTGGCCAATGCAGCGCTCCAGACAAGGCACAGAAGTAGGCATTACGGGCCCCAAGAGAGGGCAAGTGTGTGCAGAGGAGCCTGCAGAGCTGGGCTGTCTACGGTAGCGGGAAGCCGCGTGTGGCTACTGAGCAGCTGGTGGTTCGCGGCTAGTCCAAACTGAGGGGCGATGAAAATGCAGAATCCATGCCTATTCCAAAGACTCGCTATGATAAAAAGAGTATAAAATATCTCCATAACTTTTATATGCATGGTACCTTGAAGTGATGGTACCTTGGATATACTGGGATACATAAGATACGTTTTTAAAATTCATTTCACCTTTTAAAATGTGGTTTTACCAGAACACTGAAAAGTCCATAGGCAGGGCGCCTGGGGGGCTCAGGCGTTGAGCGTCTGCCTTCGGCTCAGGTCATGGTCCCGGGGTCCGGGGATCGAGCCCCACCATCGGGCTCCCTGCTCCGTGGGAAGCCTGCTTCTCCCTCTCCCACTCCCCCTGCTTGTGTTCCCTCTCTCGCTGTGTCTCTCTGTCAAATAAATAAATAAAATCTTTAAAAAAAAAGAAAAGAAAAGAAAAGTCCATAGGCAGCTTGCATCATACTTGTATTGAGCAGCACTGGAGAATAAGGTGACCTAGAAGTCGGGTGAAGTAGCTAAGGACTCAGAAGTACCGAGGGGGCTCCGCTGCATGAGGGTCACTGTCCCCCCGGTGGAGGCTGGGCGGATGCTGGGGTGCCGGCAGGGGCCAAAGAGAGAATGGGAGAAACCCAGGCGGTGCACTTAGAGCAGCTCGGCTTGGGGCAGCCACGCGCCACCAGGTTCTCAACGGCCACGTGCCAAGAACTTTTGCAATAAAGCAAAGAGGAAACGTGGGCTCACTCCCTGGCAGGGACAGTGAAGGGGATATGGGTTTGAGGGAGGACATTTTTAGGATGAGAGAGATTACACATTTTTCTATGCTAACAGGAATGGCCCAGTAGATTGGAAGCATTTACTGGTGCTGGAAAGAGAGCAGAAGAGACAGGGGGGCTGCTACACAGCCAGGGGCGGTCTTACCAGAGCATGATGTTCACCCACGGAAGGCAAGGGACGGGAGGGTGGGTATGGCAGGCAGAAACGCAAGCAGGGCAGATTTTATAGGGACTTCCGGGGCTCTATCCTGACACCCCCCATCCTAGCTTCCTTCTACTTTATACAACAGCAACTTTCACTTCACAGGACAGAGATCCTCATAGTCTCAAAGAGAAAATAGACATTTTTTCCATAGAACATTGATAAAAATCAACCATATGCTTTGCTATAAAGAAGACTGGAACACATTCACAACAATTAACATGTAAAAAACCTGTTCTCTGCTCATCGGCCAGTAACATTAGAAATAATAACAGTGAGACCCAAACCCTCAGAGCTACTTGAAATTTAACACCCTCCTAAAGAATGCTATGATGAAAGAAATAAAAGCTGTATAGAAATACAGTGAAAGGAGAACACCACCTACCAACATTAATAAGACATTAAAAGTTCTACGAGAAAATGGCCTCCAAAGTAAACAAAATTACATTGGAAAAAAACATCCCAAGGGAACTGCAGGAGAAAGCCTAAAAACAAGCAAACAAGATTGGGAAAAAGGGGGTCTGCCAAGAACAATGCCAACATGAAGGAAAAGGAAGGGCAATGCTGTCACCCCGATTTCTGAGCTTGCCCACAAAGGGTCGCTACAAGAGACAAGCCGTCCGCACGTCTGCGAAAGTCAGACTCCCACGGACGTGCGGGGGCGTGAGACCAGGCGCAGGACTGGAGTCACCGGAAAGATGACGAGAGAACCCTGAGATACAGCTCCATGGTGACAAGCTGCAAACACGGCTGGCGGAGGACATGCTAACAGAACGCGAGTTATGACAGGCGACAAGAAGTGGACACCCCGAGCAGCTGTGCCACTGTGGGGGGGGGGGAGGGGCACTGGCACACCAGTCACTGAGGTGGCAGCAGGAGCCACGCAGACCCAGGCCGCCTCACCCAAAAAACACACAATTCCCATTCTGGCTTCAAATATTTCAGGATGTAAAATCATAAAAAGACCCCAATTTACCTGATGAAATAAATTAGTGTAACTTCTAATATCCTTTAATGTCCTTATAAAGTTAATATAAAAAAAGAAAGAAAAGTCTAGATTGTGATCACTTCGGCAGTACATATACTAAAAAGAAAAGATTTTTTTGTGTGTGTGCTGTGGCACATCAAGTTGTATGATGCTGACGCGGAAAGAGACAACTGGACGGTGTCACAGAACAGAAGATCCCGAGGTGCACCGCAGGAGGTAACAGATACATGACTTGATGCACCTTGCTGACCCTGCTGTCTGCTCACCTGAACAGCAATGACATAACAGTGGTGACACCCAAATGCCTACCTGAGTCCTTTGTGTGAGGCCATGATCGAATTCATTATTTAATTCTCTTACCAACACTATTAGGTGGCTGAAATTATTACGGCCATTTTACCAATGAGGAAACACAGGCCATCTGTGGAGGGACGGAGCCCAAGTCACAAGGCTAGCATGAAAGTGACTCAAGGTGGCAACCGTGGCCATGTCCTCCAGAGCCTGCCTCTATTGACCGCATTCAGGGCCCCACCTGTGACCTCACCTGAGGACTCTGGGTGGATTCCAGGTGGGTTAAAGGCTTACATGTAAACAGGACAGAGACAACATTGCAAGAAAATCCAGCAGACCACAAATCAAACCTCAAGGCTAGGACTACAACAATCTGTAAGTAGTGAAAACAGATAAGGTCATAGACTGTCCTGGAGAGGTCACACCAATGGCTGCTCTTGCCATCTGCGTAGGAAAGCTCCAGCGGGGCCACCCTCTTGTCAACACTTGGTATTTACAGCTCTTTCTCATTTTAGCCATCCTAGTAGACACATAATAGCACCACACTGCACGTATCTGATGACTCCGAGGCTTAACACCTTCTCATTTATCTCTAGACTATTTGGCTATCCTCTTGGGTCATCTGCCCTTAATGATTTACTGCCAATCTTTATCCTGGCTTAGGAGACTATTGTCAAATACATTAATGCAAATACCTGGCTTGCCTTTCTACTATCTTTTGATGAGAAGAGTTCAATGTACTCTAATTTATCAGAATTGTCTTTTAGAGTTAGCACTTTTTAAGTCCTGTTTAAGGAATCTCTGCCTACCCCAAATTTATAAAGATATTCTATGTTTTCTTCTATGACTTTTATCATCTGCCTTTCACATGTAGATCAATATTGCATCTGGAATGGGTTTTGTTAAGTGTGTGAAAGAGCTGAGAATACCCTGGTTTTTCTCTGTGAATACTCAGCGGACGCTGAAGCATTTACTGAAGAGTTCATCAATGATGCAGAACTCAGGACAGCAGCCCCTCTCGGGGTAGGGGTTAGAGACTGGGAAGGGGCAGGATTCATCTTTGTCTGCACTCAGGTCCAGCGTGAGGAGTGTCCGTGCACAGGCAGCCCCGAGATGTCACCAAAGCAGACTTACGTTGCACCCCTTGTCCGTGAGGTAACTGATTCCTTCTTCTGGGCCAATTGCCAGTTCTACCGAAATAATCCAGCTTGACTTTTGAAGGGTGAAACAGGTAATGACAAAGGTCCCAGAAGAAAAAAGAAATATTTTAGATGAAAACATGGACACATTAAAGGACCAAGGGGGGGTGGAGGTGGGGGGCTGGTTCAGCTTGCCATTCATCTATCCAACCGAGTACTACAAAATGTCTGTAACTTCACTGACCCAGTATCTGGTGGGTCTGAAGCTAATGGTTTCTTTGGAAAGATTATTTGAATAGGTTAAACTAGCCCAGAGAGAACAGTTCATTAACAAATCACTGGGCTGGAATAAAAAAATCCAATTATCAACACAGGGTATGCTTTTAAAAAAAGATGAATTCATCCTCACATTAATACGTTTTCTCTTTTCATTTTTTCCCCACTGTAAAATGACAAACATTTCCATGTTGTTAAAAATGTGACAAATCAGATTTCAATCAGAAATTTAGACATACATGGATAAGAAAAAGCAAAAGAAATGAAACCCAGTTCACCATTTCCCATGTGTCCATACTTACACCCAGAGCACACTTGAAGCATTCTTTATCAAATCTGTACACTGGGGAGAGGATCTCAAAGAACTTCAGAATACTTTCTTCTCTGTTAAGATTGGCAAACTGTCTAAATGTCTGTTGGATCAGCTTTCTTAGTGTTTTGGCCTGCATGATAAAATCACAAAAATCATTTTACAGTCAACAACGCACCACAACAATAGCGAATGTCAAAGCTCTCTTTCCCTCCCACCGCTCGCTCCAACCTATATTCACATTACTATGAAATGCCATTATTTGCCAAAGCCTATATCCTTTTTTAAGTAGCTGTAATAAAATGCACACAGTATAAGATAATAGCATCCTAGCCCTTTTTAAGTACACAGTTCAGTGATTCCAAGCTTTACTTCTTAAAAAGAAATTTAGAAGGTAATAATTTGCTTATTAGAACATGTGGTGAAAAATTAGGCATTAAAAAACACATACTATCTTTAAAAATTAAACATAAAAAATAAAATAAAAAACACGTACTATCTATGCACATGATGGGGAGCTGGCAAAAGCTTAGATGGGAAGGCACTCACATACCCCACTGTTAGGAGGGTAAGTCGATACAACCTTTCTGAAGAGCATTTGGCAGCACGGATAAAAATACCCTCAAAAAACCTACAACTCTGGATCCAGAAATTAAATTCCAAGGCACTAGTCTTTAGAAATGATTAATGAACTCCACAAAGACTCAGCAACGAGGAGGTTCAGTGCAGAACTATTTATAGTAGCAGTTGGGTTATATGCCTCATAATACGTCTGCCTATGTTGTATGAGCCCGCAAGACCATTGTGTGGAACGAATTTACTGATGTGAAAATCCCTATTGTGGTATTCGGTGAGAGAATTTGGTGAAACTATCTGTATGTGCGTACAGATGCCTTTAAAAGGAGAGCACCGTTGAGGGGACTCACACACGTATCCACACACAGAGAAGGAGAGCACAGAAACTATGCTCCTTTTCTGTGTAGGGGGATCATAGGTGATCTCCCAGACCATTTTTGCACATTTGAGCATTCTATTTATGCACCACAAGCATCTGGATGGTGGAGGGAAGGGCCCTCCAGGCAGCAAGCCCATAGCCCATGGTGCGTCAGCAGCAGCCCAGGGAGGCCTGTGGGGAAAGGATGCCGGATGAGGTCTGCGGAAGAAGGCTGTGAGGAGCCAGCCACAGGAAGCACCCGGCTTCCATCCTGGGAAGAGACAAAGTCCCTGGGCACCTTGGGGAGAGTGACGTGATCCAACACATCGGCTGCCGTGCTGTGAACGGTATGAAGGCAGCAGGAGAGACCAAGAAGGAGGCTACAGAAGTAATCTAGGTGAGAGGTGAGCAGAGTCTACACGAGCATAGAAGCAGAAAGGGGTGAGAAGCAGATTTATGCTGAAAACCAGAACCAACAACATGTGCTGAGAGGTAGGAGTTACAACGAACTGAAACGGTAGGCCTGTGGGGAAGCCGGTTGGCAGGTGAAGGTCTCGCAGGAGACCCGGGGCCCAGATGACAGCTCGGTGTGAGGTGCACTCAGACAGGAATCAGAGCCAGCAGACCGGAGAAGACTGGGGGTGGCAGAGGGGGAGGAGGGGAAGGGCCTCATCCCCCAGAGCATGCCCATCTTAGCAGGTCAGGGAGATGTGGCTGCTTGGGCAGCTAGGGGGTGGCCCACCAGGGAGTGGCACACGGAGGTGACAGCCCACTGCAGTGGCTTGAAGGCCCCCGTGTGGTCAAAGGTTTACTGGATCTGGGACACTGCAGAGAGTGAGCTGACAGCTAGGCCCTGTGGTCAAAGGGTGGGACAGAGTCCCAGCAGCCTACACTTACTGGGGATGAAGCGGACAGTGCGAGAGGCCGGGCAGGCCGACGACAGGGTTCAACGAGCTGAGGGAACAGGTGTTGCAACATGACCTTCATTTTAAAGGCTCGCGCTGCTCTTGCACGGAGGGTGTGTGTGGGGGAGGGTGTGAGAAGCAAAAAGAACAGCCAGGATCCTGGAATGGACCGCCCGAGAAACACTAGTGGCACAGACCCTGAGGTGGTGGCGAAGGAGGGAGCCAGGCACCTTTGGGACGCTCGGGCGACCGTATGCGGGACAGCAGGAAAACAAGCACCAGGGCAGGATGAAGGATGAGGTTTCTGGATGGAACGCGGGGGCAACAGAAGGGGCAGCTTGGTGAAAAGAAAGTCACCCCGACTCTGGACATGGGCGCGATGCTTACATCTGGACCTGAACCATCAGGGAGACAGCTGCATACAGATCTGGAGCTCAGGAGAGGGCAGGGCTGGGGACAGCACTGTCAGAGCCCACCAGCTGACGGATTCACAGATGGCTCCCACCAACCAAGTGGAGGCGGGAAAGGAGAGAAGGCTGCAGCCAGGTCAGTAGGCCAAGGGCTGGTGTGAACCCGGGCTGGGGCTCCGACGGGTGAGTAGGGCAGTGGAACTGCAGGTGTTCTGAGGAGGATTAGGGCTCAAGGTTAGCAAGGCTTCACTGGCAGAGAATATGAACAGTTAGCTTTGGATGCTCAGGAAAGAAAAGTCTGGGAAACCTATTTTGGGGAATGCCCATCTAAGCACTGGCCATGAGCCAAGGGCCTGAAAAGGCCACTCTTGTCACGGGCTGAGATGGCACATGATAGTTGTTCTGACTTCAGGCTTTGCAAATATTCTTGTGGCCTATTAGGTCCGGCTGTCCGCCAGGAGCGTGTAGGCTGGCCACGAAGACCTGAGTAAGAGTGCAACTCCAACCTAACAATGCTGAGATAGAGAAAATGGAAATAAAATCTGGTCTGTCTGTCCTGTAACTGAGGACACTTCACTCCCTAGCATGTAAGCGGGAAGACAGCTCTGACTTCTTTGATTTCAACGGCCTGAGGCAGGGCATATTGCCGCTGGGTGCTCACACGCCCATCGAAGGAGAAAACCAGTGCACAGAAAGCCCCAGAATGCCCTCCAACTCTTCCTACGTGTGCAGGACACCATAAACTAGAATATGGCAGCAGCCACAAAGGATGGTTGTCTAAGGAGGATGGGGACTAGAACACAGTGACAAATCATTTTTATTAACGTTAATTAGAAGTTGATATAGTCACTCATGCCTCTAAGAGGAACACTTTCACTCAGAGCAGATGAGTAATGACATGCAGCGATTAAAAACATGTCAAAGAGGTCCAGAAAAGAAGCCAATTCTCTGCCTTGTAGCCAATTCCCAACCAGCCACTTGTTTAGAAACAATTGACAATATTCTACACTTACACCTGCTCATTTGTGCAGTGCTTTCAAAAATGTCACCCAAAGAGGTTTCTCTCTGAAATGGTGAGACAGAAGTCTCTCTTTAAAGCCGAGCAGCTGAAGTCTCATCTTGAGCATCAGACTTACACACATCCACACGCCCACCTGAGATCTCCACTGGACTTCCCACACATCCGAAAGCTGACAGGCCACGAAGAGAACTCCTGACTGCCCTCCAGGCTCAGCACCCCCATCTCGGCCGATCTCCCAGCTGCTTAAGGTAGAAACCTAGGTGGCAGCCCCAACCCCTCTTTCCCCTAACCCCTTAAGCCTCAAACCCCCAAGTCCTGCAAGTGCTTTCAAGTGCTTTCACAAAAAGCACGTGGTGTTCTTTAATGCTTTCCACCATGCCAGCTCCACCTCTGCCTGAACCTCTGTGACAGCCCCCGGGGAGTACCACCTGCTTACCTGACACACTGTCGCCAGGTGCTCTTTTTAAAACATGACCTGGATCACCTCACTCTGCAGCTTCAACCCTTGGGAACTGAGGAAACTGAATCATCTAACCATGCAAATATTGAGCATGAGATGCCTCAAGGCCACAGGGGTCAGGGGGGAAGAGTGGCGGATGAACAGGTTCAGCCCGAGAGTGGCAGCCAAGTCAGGGGCCGTGTCATCACAGGCCACTTAGGGAGGCTCAGGGAGGGCACAGCTGCTTTCTCATCTCCAGCCTCCCTCTATCTCTGCAGCACCCTCAGAGAGAAGTTCGTCTGTCACACCCATCTTACAAATGAGGAAACAGAGGCACAGAGACAACAAAGACCCCAAATCTCAGAGCTGCACGGCAGAGCCAGGACTGAAGCCCGAGCAGCCTGGCGCCAGTGTCTGCAGTCCCGCTGAGAGCATCACTCCCCCTCCTGGAGGCCGTCAGCTTGGGGGCTGAAGCTATAGCCGAGTGACCAGGGCATCGGGGGTGCAGGCATGAGGACAGGGCTCCCGATGGGCCTTGCGGCCACCCCAGCATTTCAAACAAGCCCTGGTTATGGCGGGAGCCTGGCCAGCACACGGCACGCGGCACACACTGGGTGCCTAACAAGTATCTTAAAGGGATGGGCAGGTTCAAGAACAAAGAAAGGACACTGTCCCATCCCATTATCCTTCACCTTCTGTGTAGCACCGAAAATTGCAGCCAGAAGTTTTGGTAGAAGACAGCTGCTGAAATTATGAGGGAGGGAACAAGTGTGCTCAGGAGCCTCACACGGGGTTGGTCCTTTATTACAGCAAATTCAATGATGTTGCTGGGCAGACCTGCTTTCCAGGCTTTTTTTTTTTTTAACCTTACAAAGCTGGTTGTAAAAAAAGAGCTCACATGTGACAGGTAAATGCGGACAGCCTCTGAGTCCTTGTGGGTCCTGCCCCACTGCCCCATGACAGGACTGCCCCCACCCTGCTTCCCCTGCGTGTTCTGTCCCTCCACCCACCGCCAGCAGGAGGACCGCTTGGGGCGTGAGGCAGGAATGTGAGGCCAGGCCCTGCTCCTCCGCCCTCCTCCTGCATCAGCCTCACGCCCTCAGGGCTCTGCCCTCAGTGCTCTCCGGGGGCAAGACTCTGCCTTCTGACCTTTCCCTGAGGCTCGAAACAGTGTGTCCTGAGGGTCAAGGAACACCAAAGAGTGCCCGGCTTCTGCGACTCTACGATGGGATGGAAGCCATCACTCCAGCACTCCTGCTTCATCCCCAACACCCAGCTGGGGACCCCCGCACCTCAGCATTTACCTGCTGGGAATTTCTGAGTTGCTGGGATGGCCCTGAAAGTGACAACTGTGAATGTGTATCAACACAGAGAGTCTGAGGCACAGGTTTCCCGCATTTGTCCCACATCAGTCTCAGGCAGCCGAATGTGCGGAGAGGTGTGAGCCCCCTGAAGGCTGCTCTCGCACGCGGCCCCTGCACAGCAGAAGTCTCTCGGGGATGAGGGTGGCCCCAGGATCCACTCAGGACTAGTTTCCTGTGCTCACACAAACGACCCTGGCTCCCGGCAACCACTGCGGCCCCTGGTCAGGAGGGAGTGCCCACACTTTCCCACAGTCTGCCCTTCCACATTGCTCCAAGCCTCATGTCCAATGCCGGACAAGAACTTTCTAGAAAACCCTGCTGTCTAAGAGGAGCCCCAGATTCGTTTCTGTGAGAAGGATCTTGTGGCACCGTTTCTTCCCCACTGTCTCAGCGAGGAAACAATTCCACAAGATATAACCTCCTGGACTCTCCCAGTGTTAATCAATACACTTCCAGAACTGGCTGGAGCAAGCAAGACTGTTGTGCGTCACATTCTGTCCTACTTATACTTTCAACTCTCGCTTTGTGTTTGCCTGGATTTAGGAAACAAGACGTCTATCTATGAATGCTGTTCAATTCGAAACCAATTCCTCTACAGAGAAAAAACTACCCAGAAAGTGATACTTCCTCGGAATGAAGCAGTGTTATTAGGCTAGATCATGAGAAATCGCTACAATTTAGCCACTGTGAACAATGAAGTAATTTTTATTAGTCAGCCTAATATTTATGAGATGCTGCTAGCAGCAATGAACTTGCAGGGCTTCCCAGATGAAAAGGTTATATAACGTAATGCTAAAGAAAATTTGCAATAAAAGAGTAACAGGTAGAGAAGACATTAATCGAATTCTTTCACCCACCCACCCACCAAATGCTAAATACAGATGTATTAACAGTGCATGCAAAGTGTGTTTTTTAACTGAGATATATCTGACATATAACACTGTATTAGTTTCGGGTGCATAACACAGTGATTCAGTATTTGTACACATTGTGAAATGATCACCCCAGTGAGTCTAGTGAACATCCATCACCTCACACAGTTACCAATTTTATTTTCTGGTGATGAGAAATTTTAAGATTTACTCTTTTGGCAACTTTCGAATATGCACTATAGTATCATTAACCCTAGTTGCATGTACATGACATCCCCATGACTTATTTATTTTATAACTGGGAGTCTGTATCTCTGACCACCTTCACCCGTTACAGCAACCTACCACCCCCCCACCTCAGGCAACCATCAGTTTGTTCTATTTATGGGCTCGGGTTTTTTTTGTTTTTAGATTTTACATTTAAAATGTGGGATCATAGAGTGTTTGTCATTTTCTGACTTATTTCATGTGGCATAATGCCCTGAAGTCCATCCGTGTTGTCACAAATGGCAAGACTTCTTCCTTTCTTTTTATGGCTGAGTAATACACCACACCTTCGTTATCTGTTCATCTGTCAGTCCACTCCCCCTGGCATCCCCACGCCTTCTGGCACGCAGAAGTCAGGAACTGATGAATGCGAACGACCGCTAAACCAGGCATTTCTGTGCTTGATAATAATGTTAAGCCTGCAATGGTCACCTGTTAATCTTAAAAATGAGAATGAGGACTATTTTCTCTGAGAATGAAACTAAGTGTTCCTGACAGTGCTCTAGGAAACCACTTTTATTACTTGGGAAGTGTACAGATGCTTCCAAGGACTGTGAACTACTGACCTCTTAGCATCACTACTTCTTAAATTAGATTTCTACTGTGAGTTATATTCAAATAAATTGAAATTTGGCTCTTCTAGTTGCTACCTCATTTTTTAGATTTACACAAAAGCTGCAAGGACAGGACTCAGAGCCCCCTTAACGCCCCTTACCCTGCTCCCCTGTGGCCAACCTCTCACGGGACACTAGCACGCTTGTGTAGAACACCGGGACTAGCTCCTAAACCTCGGCTTCAACTCTGATCCCACTGGGCTGCCCACTAACACCCCTGCAGGGCCTCACAATGCATTTACTCATGTCTCCTCTGTGTCCTCCGGCTGGGACAGCTTTGTGACACTTCTGGACCATTCCTCAGGTTGGCTTTGACTGTTTGGTTTTACTGGTACAGTGTTTTTAAAGATGTGTCTCCGGCACTACTAGGATCAAAGAGACAGAAACTTAAAATATCTTGCAAATTATTCTTGGTAACTTAGGCACACACATCTCCTGTTCTGTTCTGTCATCCATCATGGCTTACTTAAGTTCCATCAAATTCAACGAGGTACTCTCAATATGAGCCTTTGGGGAAAGCAAGTATTAATGGATCTGGCCATTCCACAGGGCTGCTCTGGATGAAACAAGAAGCTGACATGAGTTTCCTGTTAGTGGAAGTTTTGCTGGCAACAGTTTGGAAGAAAGGACCCTGTACCGCAGCTGTTCCCGCCACATGGGAAGGACTTGGGCGGCAATCAGCGTGGTGCTGAAGATGTTTATGCAGAAGGTAAAGAAATGTTGGTCTATGGAAATGAACTACTGATTGAGTATTTAAGAAGCGAAGCAGACTTTACGTGTACAAAATTACATTAGAAGGCAGGTGGGAAGTGAGTTCTCCTGAACTCAGGTGAGAACCACTCGATGAATCTACACCTACACCAAGCAGTAGCAACAAATTCTCTTCTCCCCGAAAGAGAGGGAGAGATTTCGTTCGCTTGCAACGAAATCAGCAGCGACTGAACTTCTCAAAACACAACTGCTCTTTATTTGGTTCAGGGCAAGTTTTCTCAAGTTCCCCACGGTCGGCGCCTCCCGTTCTGCTCCCGTGGAAGCCACGGCGCCCAGGCCCCAGCACTGCACATCCCTTACCCGCCCCCAGCACAGCCTGCCTGCAGCCTGTCCTCTGTGCCCTGAAAGCCACACAGTGAGCAGGCCCGCGGTCTGCTGGGAGAGCCACCGCGGGGCTCAGCTGCCCTGACACCAGTGGCAGGACAGGGAGGCCAGGCATCGGGACAGATCCGAGGGACAGCCTGCAAGAGGCCTGGAGGGACGAGTCCAGCCAGGGAAGGGGGCTCGTGTGCAGTGAGGCAGGTGCGGAGCGGCAAGCGTGCGGGGCTCTCGGAGCTGCTCTCCTGAGCGGGCCTTCCCTACACGGCTCCCCACTAACTCGGCTCATCTTCCCAGTTGCTCTTCAAGCTGTCCACTCGGTCACCCCAAGTAAGGTCTACCTAACATTACCGAGTGCCAGGCACCATGCCAAACACGACATCATCGGGGCCCTCGTGGGTCTTAAAATATAGTGGAGGCAGACAGACAAAATGCAGCCAAGGAAATAACTGTGAATACGAATTTGAGAAAGTGAAGATTAAGACCCTGAGCAGGGGGGCGCCTGGGTGGTTCAGTGGGTTAAATGTCTGCCTTCAGCTCCAGTCATGATCCCAGGGTCCTGGGATCAAGCCCCGCATCGGGCTCCCTGCTCGGCGGGAAGCCTGCTTCTCCCTCTCCCACTCCCTCTGCTTGTGTTCCCTCTCTTGCTGTGTCTCTGTCAAATAAATAAAAAAAAATCTTAAAAAAAAAAAAAAAAAAAGACCCTGAGCAGGGTCCTGCAAGAGGAGGATGGGCCTCCGGCTGTCCCTGGGATGCTGAGGACACTGTGCGAGGCCAGGTCTGGGAGAGCCGGCCACGGGGACGGGGTGCTGGGGGAGGCTCAGGCCTGTCCGCCTGCGGACCTCCGTGGCGCTGTGGGTCACCTGGGCTACACTTGCACCAGGGTGCCTGTGACCTGTGCCACAGGGCCCCGTTTTAAGTTTGAGCATCCTTTTCAATGTAGAGTGATTTGTTGGGGCTCCCAAGCAACAGCAGTCACAGCTCTGGTGACAACTGCTCATCAGCCTGCACACAGTTTTGAGGAGACTGCCGGAACAGAGAGGCTGCCCTGGGGCTCACACTGGAGAGGGCTCAGCACACTACTGACATACGCAAGCCGTTTTCACCTACTTTCCGGCTTTTTAATTTCAAATTGGTAGTGCATTTTTCTGTTCGGTGAAATGTAAATTTGCTAAAGAACTGTGTCTTCTACTTGTGTGAACGCCTCCTCCCCACCCTACCAGCCAGCAAACTGCAGATTCATGCCCAGGGGCATCCCTTCCACTCGAGGATCTATCTTCCTAGGCCTTCTCGGCACCACAGCACGACTCTCCAGGTCAAACCGAGTCTCCCGTCCTCACAACTCCAGGAGTACAGCCAGCCCACACCTAACAGCCCTCCAGGAGGACACAACCCCACCACGACCCTCACGTACCTCCAAACACCCTGGATTTCTCCTGCAACGCCTCCCACCCTGCCAAACTTCACTTAAAGCTCTTGCCTCTGTCTGCCACCCCTGGGCCATGTCACTCATGCCAATGGTCTGGGAACTACCCGGCCCACCCATTGCTGTGCGTGGCCTTGACCATCTGCTTGGAGCACACTGCAGGAGCTGGTTCCCCACCGGTTCACTCTAGCCTTTCGTGAGTAGCCCAGGACACTTGGATGAAAATAAAACAGTAGGATAGCGACACTAGAGAAAGAGCCCGAAACATCACAGAAGAGTATACTTCTCCTCTGCTCTTAACTGTGTTTATTACATGTGTAGAGTGCTTTATACTTTAAAACAAACACTTCCATATCTGCTTCCCATTAGATTACTGAGAAGCTGTGTGAGCAAGGGAGGCCCTTACTACCTCCTCCATGACACTTGAGCAAGCAGCACCCAGAGCCTGCACACAGGGCCTTTGTCACCTGGCATTTGGCAAATTGTACCAACACTATGACCCAATAATAGGCCATGGGACATAGTCGACAATATGTAAGGAACAAATAGTAACAGCACAATGGCCAAGAAACTCTTGTGTAGAAATGATTAATGCAGGGGCGCCTGGGTGGCTCAGATGGCTAAGTGTCTGCCTTCGGATCAGGTCATGATCCCGGGGTCCAGGGATTAAGCCCCGAGCCAGGCTCCCTGCTCAGAGGGGAGTCTGCTTCTCCCTCTCCCTCTGACCCTCCCCACCGCTTGTGCTCTCTCTGAAATAAAATCTTAAAGTAAATAAATAAATGACTAACGCAATAACAACTGCTGGACCTGGTATTTTATCGTTATGAGTAAGAAACTCGGTGCTCCTTCTCCTCTTCATACTAGGTAACACCTAGTGAGTTCTGTGCTCATTGTTCTCAGACTTTATATTTATGAATTCATTAATCCTTGTATGAAGCCCAAGTGTTAGAAAGTGGTTTCATCCCCACTTTACAGATGCGGAAACTAAAATACAGTAAAACTAAGTAACTCGGCCAAATCCCATGCAATTCATGGTGATGAACTCAGAATTTTCACCAAGGCAGTGTGGCTTCAGAGCAGGTTTTCTGGACCAATACGCTACATTCTCTTGTAACATACATTTTAGCCTGCTTGGATGGTTTTCCGTGTGACTATACTGGTATAAAACACCACCTCTGTGATAAAAAGAGCAGCAATGGCCACCACTTATATAGACTGTGGTAAGTAACATACATAATCAATCTGTTAAATATTCACCCCAACCCTACAAAATACTATTTTCTTCATTGTGGAAATAAGAAACAGGACCAAGACCATGGGGCTCATAAATGGCAAAGCTCCCATGAGCTGGACTCTATTCTGACCAAAGCCTATGCTCTCCCTCCACACGTGAACATCTTGGCATGTGCTCTGGATTGGCTGGAAACCATACCTCAGAGCCCCGCGGTGTCCCTCCCCTGCGGTTCCCTCTGCAAGGAGGGAGAGAAGATGATGCTCTGCAAAAGTTACCCATAAGGAGGAGTGTCCACGTGGTTGAAACAAGAGAAGAGAGATCTTTACAGTGCACTTATATGTGCACATGTGTACGCAGACACACCAACATTCAGCTACCACTATGATCTGTTTACATGCTGCTTCCTCACTTATGTGTATCAACATACCTGGGACCATAAAGACCTAGGTGACAAAGCCCACTGTGCATGCAGCCTTCTTAGTCTTGTACTTAGCTAAGCATCACACATAATCAATAAGTGAAACTGTGGCTTTGTGGGAGAAAGCTGTGCCTACAAAAATCTATTTGCCATTAACACCAGTAAAATAACTACCAGCCTTTTTATATTGTAACTTTTAGACGTAAGGGAGAAAACCATATACCACGGGGAGGCATTTACATAACGTGGTCATCTGATTACAATAAAGCAGATTCTAATTACCTTGACAGAATCCAGTAAACTCCTAGGAAAAAATCGCTTCAAACCAACATCTTTTCTGAAACATAAAAAGAAGCGTATTAACAAATAACACCACCAAATCAATTAATATAATGACATTGTTGCAAGAACATAAATGCAATTTAAATTATTTATCCTTCCATGTATTATTCAGGAAGGAAGGAAGCAAAATAAAGCTCCAATTTACCAGCACAGTCAAGGAAGGGGTGGGACAAATCATTTTCTAGATATGAGTAGAAAACATCAATACAAGTAGCTTTCAGTAGAACATCTTTTTCCTGTTTTAACCCTCACTGTTGAAAACCATTCTACAATTGTGCCTCTTGGCAGATGGCAACGCCTGAGTAAACAGTGCTTAAAGGTTTGCCTTATAAACACCAGTTCCTACCGGGTGACATCGTATTTGTAGACACAGCAGACTGGCCAGAGTAGGAAAAGGTGTGGGATATACCACGGAAGCTTAAAAAAAAATTCCTTGAATTAATCCTAAAAGTTGACTTTTTTTTTTTAAGTAAACGTTTTTTGATTAAGGGATTCATTCACCTAAAGTTTATCATCTCAGTTTCACATAGGAAACTAAAAGTGAGAAATTAGATGATTTGCTTAAAGTCAGAAAGCCAGAAAGCTAAAAGTGTGGAAGGTTGGAAGTCCCAGTGATTTTCTTTAGATCAGGCTACAGAATTGATCATTACTATCACAAGCCTCAAAACACTCTAGCTAAGCAGACAGACCAGAAAGAGCAGCTCATTCTTTTCCTACTTCCTTTGGTACCGAGTATGTCGGGATTTTTGGTCACTAGAGGGCCCTCATGTGCTAGTAAAATGAAACAGCCTTTGCAGCCATCAGGGAATGTCCAGAGACAGGTGGAGGACATAAAAGGATCAAGAAGGAGTAAACTAAACAGTGGCATCTTTTCAGAATTACATAAGGAAACTATAAGCTAAATAGAAAATATTTTTAAAAATACAAAAGGGATGACTTCTTTATCCATGATTGTTAAGTTAGCTGGCATTATAAATGAAACTATAGAAATCACATGGAGTTTATATGGTTGATCCCATATCCAAACATTTCAACCCCCTATTCTATAATCCGACTACTAGTTAGTACTTGCTAAATCCAAAACTGGCCTCAGTCCCCATTCTTTTTCATTGTTAGTATGTTCATGACATGCTTCTGAAATTCTTTCTCGACATCCAGGACACACTGTTTCCTGGTTCTACCTACTAGTTAATTCATACAACCCTGGTTTTCCATTTATTTTTCTAACTACTTCGCTTTGTAACTTATCTTTCCAGATCTGCATCATCTACTGTGACTACAGGTGTCAAAGAAGGAGAAGTGTCCCCCCAGGGTCTTCCCTTTCTTGCTGCCTCCTCAACAGACAGGGACTTTGCATTTAAGGGTTTGGGTGCTAGCCACTCTGGGAAGCGGCACATTAAGCACGTAAAGAGAAAAATCTAGAATTTTTAGGCACAATTCCTGAGCACTGTCTCCCCTACTTTCCTTTCTGGGCAACTGTTCCATACTAACAAGCACTTCATACAGAGAGCTCTGGGCTGGACTCTTCACTCAGCCACAGGATGGATCTGGCTATTACTAAGCACCTATAAACCTGAGGTTATCTATTTTTAAACTGGGAATGCTAAATCCTGCTGCAAACAGTGATGCTGAGGATGAAATAAGAGTGTGTTAAGGGCGCCTGGGTGGCTCAGTTGGTTAAGCAACTGCCTTCGGCTCGGGTCATGATCCTGGAGTCCCGGGATCGAGTCCCACATCGGGCTCCCCGCTCAGCGGGGAGTCGGCTTCTCCCTCTGACCCTCCTCCCTCTCGTGCTCTCTGTCTCTCATTCTCTCTCTCTCAAATAAATAAATAAAATCTTTAAAAAAAAAAAAAAAAAAGAGTGTGTTAAGTCCCCACAACTCTTTCCTCCAGAAATACCGTAGGTGTCCTCCTGTCCGGTGAGAGTTTGGTCCACATGCCTGGCTCCCTGTTGTTTGAGCAGAGGGAGGTGGGACTCTTTCACCATAAGCAGAATATACAGTGGGGGTGGGGGAAGGATGAGCAGGCGGGAGGAAGGCCGGCAGGTGCCCAGGGAGGAGGGGGTGGGAGGGCAGGCAGCAGAGGAAGCGACAAAGGAAGAGATTCAAAGCTGCGGAGCGCCCGACGACTGGACACGTGTGAGAGCACTCCATGCACTGAGAAGGGGGGCTGGGGGTGGGATCTCTTTCAGATGTGTGGGGTGCAAGCAAGGCGTGCGTGGCCTCCTAGTGGGAATTTCAAGGAGGCAGTTGGCCCCCAAAATGGATGAGGGGGAAGACCAGGGCAGGGGACGTCCACCTCCCGACTGTGAGACCAGCGTCACCATTAGTCAAAGAGGTAATGCATCTACTTTTCTTAGAGTCAAGTGGAAAGCAAAGAATTTATCACACTCATTTCTGTCACAAATGGGGAAATTAAAGATTGACCCAAAGGGTTGTATGTTTCACGAATAATGAGAAAGGGCATACTTCTGTGAAAACGAAGCCTATTTCTAGGTGTTACTTTTATTTTCAAGATGAAGACAGCTCCATTTGTGGGGGGAAAAAAAAGCTAAGGTCAACTAATGCTGGTAAGTAGACAGTTTAGTTTTTCTATTTTTGAGCAATGGATTTATAACATTTGTCCCTATCTTAGACCTCTTTTAAATGTGACACCTGGGGCACCTGGGTGGCGGCTTAGTCGGTGAAGTGTCTGCCTTCGGCTCAGGTCATGATCCCAGGATCCTAGGATCGAGCCCCATGTCAGGCTCTCTGCTCAGCGGGGAGTCTGCTTCTCCCTCTCCCTCTGCCCCTCCCCCTTCCACTCATGTTCTCTCTCACTCACTCTGCTCTCAAATAAATAAATTTTTAAAAAATCTTTAAAAATTTTTTTAAAAATCTTTTAAAAAATGTGACACCTGGCAAGTAAGAAACTAAAAATGAGGCTAAAGTATGCAAAATCATTGGAAAAATTCAACAACAACACATATCCATTAATCAGAAAGCCAATCTACTTCAGGCTTCCTGGTGGAGGACACTGAGGAACCCCAAGGAGCGCCTTGGGTGCTGTGTTCACAGTTTTAGGGAGAGCCTACTACAGACATCCAAATTTAAACCCTCTCCTAGGACACCCAGCAGGGACAGGCAGCCTGTCCCACTTTCAACGTGAGGCCACCTCTCCGAGCTGTGTGTATCTGGCACTGGGTGACGGCATGCCCTCTGATGTGTAGCAGTTAAGTTTTTAGCTTCCTGTGCCATAAAACTCATCTGAGCCCAAACTCTACACAAGTGTGAGATGATGTGAATCAAACAATAAAAACTACTTATATGTCTTCCACAAAATACAACTACTGGCCTTTATTATAATGTAATTCTTTACTATACAAATACTTGTCAAGGGGTAGATCCTAAATTCACGTAAACTCACTGGACAAAAAACTAGCTACATGAAAACTTGCAGAACACGGCCAAACCCCAATTCCAAAATTCAAGCATTAGGTTGCTCGATTCCCATGCATTCAAAGGAAACGTCCAAACCCACACACAGCTGACAAGCTACTAGCACCAGGTGAGAGCTGCACTGTTCACGGCATGGCCACGTGAGGCAATATATACTTAAATTAGCTCAGACTAATCTAACAATCCAGTTCCCTGGCATGGTGGCTACATGTCAGGGACTCAGCGGCCTCACATGGAGAGGGGCTGCCTCGCAGACCAGGGAGGAGAGGACATTCCCGCCACGGTGGGACGCTGCGCTGGGCTGCAACAGGGAATCCAGGACGGCAGGCACCCTGACTCTCCAGGGCTCAGGGCCGTGGCTCGAGGGCTCCTCAGTGAGCGGAGGGGTGAGCAGAACGGACGGACGCTGGGTATGGCTGCGCACCCAGCACAGTGACCACAGGATGAGCACGCAGTGTTCCGACCCCTGGGACGAAGCCCTGCAGCCGGGAGGAGGGCGTCCCAGGATGATGTGGCAGCAGCAGGGGGGCGGACCTCCAAGCTCTGCTCCTCCATGTCTCAGGGCTGACCACCCGCTTCCGGGCCTTGCCCTTCCACAGCCCACTCCCGACGGAGAGCTGTGCAGGTGAGCAGGCGGCAGTCCTCACCACCTGCAGCCTCTCCCTGCCACCCAGGCTCTACCACACAGCAGGATGAACTCTCCAGAGTGCACAGCTCCTGCCTGGAGACTCCCAGCCTGTGGCCTTGTCCTGCACACGTGCATCCAAGTCCCCTGACCCCTAACCCAGCAGGCTTGGGAGACCGCAGTACGGAATAAGCTTCAGTCTAAGTAAATTCTTATGTCAAAGATAAATTTATTTCCCCTTTGGCACCACTTCTGAGAAGACCGTGGCCTTGTCTGCTGGCTTCGGGTAACTAATGCTCTGTGGACATAATTCTTCAAAGATTTAAAGCCCAGGCAAAAAAGCAACCGAAACTGATGTTAAAATACAACCAAAATGTGCATTTTCATACAGCATCCCTACCTTATCCTTGCCCTGAAACTCTGAGTATCTTTAATATAAACATACCGCTGAGATATTTAACTTCTGAAATACCTTAAGCCTCTTAAAACTGATAAATATGAAAAGTCTCTGACGGCAGTACAGACTGCTACGCACCTCTGAATGGCACTCTCTCCCTCCTCCTGGGTAATAAGCAGCGGTGTTCTGGCCAGGCACAGTACTAGGTTCCTCTGCTGTAGCCAGCTGTGGCCACGTGACTAGACTCAGCCCACGTCCCTCTAGGGGAAAGTACTATGTACACACCTGTGTCCTTGCAGGGAGGGGAAAGAAGGAGGGTGCCCACTTCTTCCTCCTCTGGGAGGCTGGAATACAAATGTGACGGGTAAGGTCCACCAGCCATCCTAGGTCACGGGGGGAGGGCATGCTATGGATGGTGGGATGGCAAGAGTAAAGAGGCCTGGCACTCTGGGGGTGCCTGGGCGGCTCAGTCGTTAACCGTCTGCCTTCGGCTGAGGTCATGGTCCCGGGGTCCTGGGATCGAGCCCCGCATCGGGCTCCCTGCTCCGCGGGAAGCCTGCTTCTCCCTCTCCAGCTCCCCCTGCTTGTGTTCTCTCTCTCACTATCTCTATCAAATAAATAAAATCTTAAAAAAAAAAAAAAAAGAGGCCTGGCACTCTGGTGATGAGGAACGGTGACTGCCTAGGATTTGTTTTGTATTAAAGAGAAATGACCTTTTATCTTAGTTAAGCCACTGTTAATTCATGCCAAATCCTTCAGCATCGTCTTTTATGTATCACAGGTAACTAAAGAAACTTAATAGACTGCTATTAGGAAGACAATGAAGAAATGAATCCAATGCAAACTTATAATTATCCTGTTACTTTTAAATCATGAATTGTTTTTCATCCAAGAAGCACCGATGGGTGGAGCACCACATAAATGTCGGGCACCGCTAGGCGATGGGGCTAGAGGGCCTCTGCCAGTCCAGCAGAAAACAGACACAGGCAGACAAACAGCTACAGGGGAGGACACCACACGCGAACGTGACAAAAACACATGTCTTGAAAAAGCGAACCACATAATAAGGAAATGAGCAGAACCAAAAAGTGAAGTAGTTCATATAAAATAACTTCACAAGTCTGTAGTTTAAACAAGAATCAGTGGTATGTAAAATTCTTCCTTCAACGAGATCACAGTAGGAACCATAATTTAAACAGTTTCATTAGCGTATTTTGGTCAATTTGTCATTGTCACAATGCAGTTGTTAGTTTGAGTACAAAACATTTTTTTAAAACCTCTAATCTGACCTCCTGTGGCAGCTACGTTCCTCCCCTGCCTCGCCTCCGCTCATAAAGGTGCAAACGGAAGTCTCATCCATCTGCATGCCACTCTGCTCCCTGGAAGCGTGCATCCTCAGGAGGACGTGTTCTGGGGCCGGCGATGATGCGTCACTGCCACACATCTCCCTTTTGTCTACAGAGAAGGCACACTGGTTCTACCACGGTTGGAAAGAAAGCTAAAGACTAGCTCTTCAGTTGGTTTAAAGAAAAACTACAGAAGTTCCTACATAGTGCTTTCCCCACTCTTAGAACCTGGCCCAGTTATCTTTAGCATGATTCAAAATAGTTATTTAGAAACATGGTAAAGTTGAAGGGGTATTCTTCATTAGGCTATAAACAACCAAGATTGTCTTTAAATTTTCTGACAGAAACTAGGCAACCCTGTGGACTATTTCCCAATTTTTCTCATTACTGGCAGGGAAAAAGAGAACCCTAAAATAAACTAATAGGAAACAAGTGATATTCTGCATTTGTTAGAATTCTCTTCTGTATTAGAAAATATACACCTTTCTAAGTGTCCCCAAGTTACCAGCAATACCCAGTAGGAAAGAGGAACGCTGAGGCCCCTGGAGGACCTGGGCTGCCGGGTCCCTGGGGTGCGATGACCAGAGTTTGCTCAGGGCCAGATGATCGCTCAGCGGGCACAACACGTAAAGCCCTGGTATCAGCCTTCCCGACAGCAGTGTGGGAAGACAGAACCAAAGGAACAGCTTCACAAATTTTTAAAGTATTGAGAAAATACCATGAGGAATCATGAATTGTTCATGGAGTAAAGCCACCTTTCAAGATGTCAGAAACAGAACTTAACCACCAAAGATACATACAAAAGAATTTCTAAATAACATACCTTAAGAAAAAGGAAAACTGAAGGCAGGCTGTGCTACAGCAGCGACGGTTTACGCAGCATGGCGACAAACAGGCAGGCCTGCACACCTGGCCTGGCATTTGCTAAGCACTAGGGGTGAGGAGTCCTGGGACCGCTGGCCACAGGCACCCGCTCTAGGGTTCTGGATGGAATGCGTCTGAAGGTGTGTGTGGGGGGAGGGGGGGCGGACCTGGTGCTCCGGCACTGGGCCTGGACCCAAGAGAGGCTGCAGTTGTGCCATCCACCCCTGGCTCTCGAACAAGCCCCTCTGGAGCCCCGCTTGCCCTACCTCGGCCCACCAGCTCTGATTCAAGCCACCTGGAGGCTTGAGTGAGTCAGAGGAGCTGACGGACACACTCCTGCCACCATCACATGCACAAGCATGCAACAAAAGGTTATTGGGGGGGGCACCTGGGTGGCTGAGTCGTTAAGCGTCTGCCCTTCGGCTCAGGTCATGTCCTGGGATCAAGCCCCGCATTGGGCTCCCTGCTCAGTGGGAAGCCTGCTTCTCCCTCTCCCGCTCCCCCTGCTTGTGTTCCCTCTCTTGCTGTGTGTCTCTCTGTCAAAAGAATAAATAAAACCTTAAAAAAAAAAAAAAAAGGTTATTGGGAACAAAGAGCAGATCACATCCCAAGAAATGAACTTGGAATTGAAAAGTGTCAATGATGAAATGAAACGTGAGCCGATGGGGTATGACAGAAAGACTACTTAGAAGGGAATGAAAGGCTTAGAAGACAAATCTAGAGAAATGACACATACACCATCACAGGGAGAAACAGATGGAAAATATGAACCATGTTAAGAGTTATAAAGGTCCAAATGTATCTAGTTGACAATTCCAGAGCTGATGGCATATACTTTGCAGATGAAAAATGCGAATCCACAGAATCAAGCAGCACATCTTGTTCCAAGCTGGGTCATGAACGAAATGCAAGCATGAGGCACGAGTGAGACGGAAGAGCAACGCGAAGCTCTGAAAGGAAAGAGCGACCTCAGAGAAAGGGCAGCATGTCTGTCAACAGCCGTCCTGGAAAGTCGATCTGTTGAGTGTGGAGCAAATACAGCGTCTGAAGGAAAAGGATGCCGGAAGGGTGGTCTGAAGTAGACACAAGAATGTGTAAGAGATAAAATGGTACACATGCCGCCAAATCAACAATGTCTGCATGAGATTATAACAACATCTAACATGTGGAGCTTAAGTAAAGACAGAACTAACACATGGGCGAAACGGTGTGCGAGCTGGAAGGAGGTGTAGAGAGTTAGGATGTCCAGAGGTCCCTGCACTACAGAAGAGAGGGTGAAGAGAATTTTAAGATCTAGATTTGGTTACTATAGAAGGTTAAATTGTAAGAGTAACTAATAAAAGAATAGAAATAGTTTATAAATTTCCAAATCATTAGGGGAAAAAAATTTGGAGTAAGAAAACCCATTAAGAAATAAACATTAAAAAAAAAAAAACCACACACACACCCAAAAAACGAATTTTTTTTTTTTAATGGATAATAGAAATAAAGACAACACAAGCCATTCCACATACATCATTTATCCTAATAAATATAAACATATTAAATTCTCAGTTAAAAGAAACACATTCTAGATCTATGATGCTTATAAGAGACATGCCTAAAAGTATAAGGATGTAATAACGTGGGAAGTAAGCGGAAAAAAGTAATAAAGGAAAGAACAGAAGTAATATAAGGAACGAAAATGAAAGCTAGGCCAATGCTAACCTAAAAAAGGCAAAGATGACATCAGGGGGAGAAATCCCCCCAAAACAAGAAAGTATGTACAATTAGGCACCCTGAAGGTAACTGAATGATGACATGAGAGTCAATTAACCAAGAAGATAAAAAACATTCTGTTTCTGTGTTTCATTGAAAAAGTCCCCAGTACAGAGCAGACATGAACTGACCCACAGGAGGAGACGGGCACAGCTGCTCCCACAGAGGGAGACACATGCCTTCTCAGTCACTGACATGTCAGGAGACAAAACACCAGGAAAGACAGATGTTAACCAGCTTGAACAGAAAGTCCATTTTTAAAACCACACTGAAACACTTACAAAAACTGGTCACATCCAAGCAAATACAGCAGAATGTCAACTGTAGGATCTAGGGGGCAGGTATACGTGTGCTCACTGAACGGTTCTTTCAACTTTCTTTGTGTCTGAATGTTTACATAATAAATTACTGGAGGGAAATGATCTTACACCAGCTCACAAAGACAGTCTCCATGAAAGCCAAAGAAGCTGTTATCACACAGACCATTACCAAAAAAACCTTTGAAAAAATATCTGCACATCTGGAGATGAGAAAATTGAAATAAATCCAGAAAAGTTTGAGAACAAACATCAGGTCTTGAAACTCAAAACTCAAATGAAAATAACTGGCAGATTTGACTACATTAAAAAAAAAAAAAAAGTCCTGTATGATGAAAAGCCATTTATGGTCACAGTTGACAGACAAAGACTAGCTGGGAAGAACATACAGAACAAATTCTACAAACACAGTATGACAAAAACCTCTTAATATTAACACGAAAAGAAAATACAGGGGCGCCTGGGTGGCTCAGTTGGTTAAGCGACTGCCTTCGGCTCAGGTCATGATCCTGGAGTCCCGGGATCGAGTCCCGCATCGGGCTCCCTGCTCAGCGGGGAGTCTGCTTCTCCCTCTGACCCTCTCCCCTCTCGTGCTCTCTGTCTCTCATTCTCTCTCTCTCAAATAAATAAATAAAATCTTAAAAAAAAAAAAAGAAAATACAGCCAATTTTAAAAAAGGAATATATAAAATGGTCCACATACGGGAAGGTACTCAATATCAACAGTAATCAAGCTAAAGTAAATAAAACAAGCTATTATTTGTCGGTCAACGGGCAAAAACGAACAAGAAAACACGGTGACACTGCCACGTACTGTCACTGGCCTGAATGTCCCCCATGCCCGGACCGGTTACACGGAGCATGGCCACGGATCTGACGGACTGCTATGCTGACACGCACTCGGTCAGTGCAAACAGCTCTCCAGAGTGAGGCTGACGGAAAGAAGCAGGATGCACGGACAGTGTCCTTGCTCTCACACTGAGCTCTGTATTGCCTTGTGCACACACATGGAAAACAAGGGGGGGGTCTATAAGAATATTTCTGAAGACTGTGAAGGTGGTTAACACTAACTGATGAGATTCGAAGATTTTTATCTTATTGGACAATTCTGTTCCAATTTTCTCCAGCTAGAATGTATTACTACCTTTGTAAACAAACAAAAATAATTTTAAAAGGTTCAAAATTAAGTTAATAGATGAACTCTGACATTCTTTCATATGCTGTTTTCTTACTAACACTGTGAAGTTAACTCTACAGTTTGGTTTTCATCGTGAGTGACAAGCTCTCATCTGGATCCTGATCACAACGGTAATTACAGGCAAACGCTTGCTCAGGGCCGGCACTGCGTTCGGCTCTCAATGCAGCTCGTCTCCCTAACTCCGCACACCGAGGCAGGCATCAGCAACACTCTCACTCTATGGTCCTAGAAGCACACACCAAGGGCAGGATACGGTGGAAGCAGGACCCGCAGCAGACACTCTGCTGCCAGAGGAGAGAGGAATCACACATCCGCAGCTACACGGAACCACTAGAGGGAGGGAGGAAGCGGGCAGGGTAAATCCAGCACAGTCCCAGTTAAACCCGCCCTTCTTTTCCTTCTCTGTCCTGTCTGCCTGATTTACATAGCGTACCTACAGAAGAATACACAACAGCTGCCTCAAGACTACAGGTAATTCTGCTTTTCACCCACAGCCCCTGAGAAGGCCTGTGATGACACCACGCTGCACCCATTTCTCCCGTGATACAGGCCCTCACTTGGGGACAGTAAGCCCCACATTCTCCACTTCACTGACCCCCACCCATTAGTGCCCAGGTCTGTCCTCTGCCCCCGGCCTTCTCTCCCGTCACCTCAATTTCTGTAATCTCTATAAATAAGCCAAATATATACCAATTCTGATGCAATCTTTGACTTTTATTTCAAACAGATTTTTTTTAATTAATTTTTTTCTTTTTTAAGTAGACTCCACACCCAGTGTGGGGCTCCAACTCACGACCCTGAGATCAAGAGCAGCATGCTCTACCAAGTGAGCCAGCCAGGTGCTCCTTGTTGCAAAGAGATCTTAAACTGAAAACTCCTCTCTCCAAAGACACCATCCACCACCCCACCTTGATGGATACCTGCTTCTTCATTTTCTTTCAACTGCCTGTTCTTGCTGCCACAGACATGTCAATGCATCATCCATGGGGATTTCACTTGGGCCCCTGCTGTCCTCTGACTCTGTGTCCCTTTTACAGTATTTACAGTATGCCTGGCTCACTTCATCTGGTGACACCACAGTTCCTACTGTGGCCTCGCAGAGACAGGGCAGGATACAGTTCACTGCAACAGGACAGGCTTCCACGCTGACCTGAAGGATGCGAACAGGTGCTCTCCGGCACCCTGTCCCTCGCTGCCTGGTGATTTGCAATCCAGGTCCTTCTCAGACTTCAGGGAACTGTCCACCACAGACTGAACTCTTGAGATTGTCATCCCTGTCTACCCGCTGGCTTTTCACCTCCATTCCTTTATTATTTCTCTCTAAATTGAGGCAGACTATTGTAGAATAGTCTTAGTCCTACAGAGATGTTGGAAAGACAGTACAGAGTCCCACGCATACCTCAGGCCCAGGTCTCTCTCCTGCTCCTAGCTCACATTGCCAATGGCACACCGGCCACAACTCCTTCATCAACATCGACTTATTATTATTAACAAAGTCTATACGTAATTCAGATTTTATTACTTTTTCTACATCATTTTTTTGTTACAGAATCCAACTTAATTACCATGATTCCACAGACTCTCCTTGGCTATGTCAGCTTCTCAGATTCTCCATGTTTTTGACCATCTTGACAGGTTTAAGGTGTACTGGTTTGGTATTTTGTATAGTGTCCCTCGACTGGGAATTATCTGTATTTCGCATGAGACTGGGGTTATGGGTTTAGGGGAGGAAGCCAACAGAGGTGGAGCGCCCTTCTCAACAGATCCTACCAAGGGCACCTGCCATCAGCATGGCTTATCACTGCTGATGCCGACCTTGATCATCTAGCTCAGGGGTTGTCTGCCAGGCTTCTTCACCGCCAGCCAACTTTCTCCCCACACCCCGTTCCATACTGTCCTGTACAAGTCACCAAGTACAGCTCATCCTTTAAGGTGGGATTTTATGTTCTGCCCCCTTTGTGGTCATAGCTACATAAATTACTTATAATTCTTCTGTAGGGGAGATTTGTCACTTCTCATGTATTCAGTCATTTCTAAGAGTATGGACTCACGGATATCTACTTTATAATCTGGGTTATGATATAAAACTATGTTGCTCATTTTGTAGCTCAAATGATGCCAGCTTTAGGCACTTCAGCTGGCTCTCTTGCAACACGTGGGCAGAGTGCTTTCTCCCTTCTGGCACCAAGAAGCTCAGGCCCTTTCTATACCCCCTCCCCCCACCTTTCTAGCATCAGGCATTTTTCAAAGGAGCCCTGGTTCCTTTCATTGATGAATGACATTAGAAACCAGGCACCGGGGACCATGGAAGATTTTAATGCTACTGGTAGGAGTGATTTTATAGCATATGAAATAAACCCACTCTTCTCCTTCATTTCTATTTTTAAAAAAATCCATGTTCCCTCAGAACTGAAAATCAACATGCTCCAACAACTTCTCCGGTTCCCTCTCCAACGGAAACTCTTCCTGCGAGCAGCATCCCTTGTGGCCCAGGACAGAAAACCAAGTCTAACCAGCCAGCTGGCACAGACCCCAGCTCCGGCCACCTCCATCCAGCTCGCTCCTGGCGCTGCCGTGCCCACAACACAGCCTCGCTCCTGCTCGAGTGGGCAGGAGGGACACCGTGGTGTGCTGGTTCCCTGCCTCCCTTTCTGAACCTTCTGTAATAAAATCCCAGGCCCATGAACACAGAGTTCTAAATCACCAATCTCCTCACACCACTGCCCTGTTTAGGATGGCCCAGGATCAGCAACAGGCAAGGACCACAGGCTGCTGAAGAGAGCAGTGGGCTGTTAATGACCAGCCCTCACAACGAACCGACAGTTTTCCAGCTGCTACCTGACCTTCCATGTCTCTGTGCCTTCACAAAGTCTCATCCCTCCTCCCGGGCAGTTCCCCCCACCTGCCCACATGCCTTCTTCGAGACTCGGGGTGACCACATCTCCCCGTGAAACCACCTCGGACATCAAGTCCCATGCTCCGCACACCCCCCACCCCCAGGCACCTCTACTCCAGCTCCTGGGACATTATTCTACAATTCTGCCCACTCATCTGAGTCTCCCTGCTAGCTGTAAGCTTCCTGAGGGTGAATGTTTTGTATTATTAATTTCTAAATATCCAGCACTCGGCTGCCAATGGCTCAGCACGTGCTCAGTAATGTCTGTTAAGTGAACTAATGAGTAAAGAAATAAATGGACAAAGGAACAATCAACCAAATAACCAAACAGGTAAAACTATTCCTGTTATTTGTGAACCTCCATTTGAATTGAGAACAAACCCAGTGTCATTTCAGACAAGATCTTCAATGATCTCCTCAATTCTGGTGATTTGTATTTGAAGCACTAAGAGACTGGCAGGCTGAAGAATGTGACAGTTGTGAACACAAATCTCCACCACAGTGAGTGCTGTTTTCTGTTTCAGTTACTGATGGTCTCACTACTTCTACATCATCCACTGAAGGTCAGGAAACACTCTACTGAAAATAATTCTGCCTGCTAAGATATCCTAGTTAATCTCAAATTTTTCATTCATCTCCAACCAACTCCTTTTTGCTCTTTCCAATCTGTTAAGGACACAACATATGTATAGATGCGTTCAGATAAACCCGGGCGCAGCATCTGGCCAGTGTCCTCTGTGCTGTGCATGGTCACGGACACTAGGCTATGCAGACACGTCACATTCAGAGGTCAGGCTGTGAGCTGGCTCTCAGGGCCTCAAGCCGGACAGACGGCCCAGGTGGCATTTTCTGCCCTCACAGCCTGGCACAAAGGAGGCTCGTGCCAATTAGAAAAATAACTATCACATCTCTTATGACCAGTGATTATTCCAAATGGCTGTACCTGAGCTGTAACCAACTTGCAAAAATGGTTATTTCTACTTTTATGTTTAAATGACTACAACTCCCCTGCAAACTCTTGCTTTCAAAGTGATGGGGCATTAAACTTTCACATTGTGGCCGCAGCTGGGCTCCAAGAAAGTCCAGGCAAAATCTGAAGCCAGTTAAAGTTGCTATCATAGCAGAGTAATGATAGACAACCTTTTACTTTATTTAACCAATTTATTTTACATCTCCCAAATACTACAAGGATTTCAGTAATAATACAGCCAGAAAAGGTTAAGTGTTGGCCAGATGTGGCACCATTCCTAATGAAACTAAAACGGACCTTTACTGGGACTTAAAGATCAACGCTCTTTTGCTGCATGAATTATCAAAAAGATGAAGTACAGAGGGGTGCCTGGGTGGCTCAGTCATTGAGTGTCTGCCTTCGGCTCAGGTTATGGTCCCAGGGGCCTGGGATCGGGCCCCGCATCAGGCTCCCTGCTTGTCAGGAAGCCTGCTTCTCCCTTTCTCACTCCCCCTGCTCGTGTTCCCTCTCTTGCTGTCTCTCTCTGTCAAATAAATAAAAATCTTTTTTTTTTTAAAGATTTTATTTTATTTTTTGACAGAGAGACACAGTGAGAGAAGGACACAAGCAGGGGGAGCAGGAGAGGGAGAAGCGGGCTTCCCGCTGAGCAGGGAGCCCGATGCGGGGCTTGATCCCAGGACCCTGAGATCATGACCTGAGCCGAAGGCAGACGCCCAGCGACTGAGCCACCCAGGCGCCCCTAAATAAAAATCTTAAAAAAAAAAAAAAAAAAAAAGATGAAGTACAGAACTTCAAATCTCCCCAGACATAAACTCCAGCATGGCTTCTATGCATTTAATACAACCTAATATAACAGTCTAATACACAAATTAATTCCAAGATCCGAAAATTTTTCAGTTATCCTAAATATCCTGTTACGTGAGCAACAAGTAATTCACATATCTCCACCTGTGAAAAAACCCTTCAACAATGTATACAGAGAATATAGGTAATAACTGAACCAGCAATTCTGAATTCGCTGCAAACTAGAAGTGAAACTTCACCCCAATATGGTTAAATCTACAGAGACAGAAGTCTGTGCTGACATGCCATAGACATTATCAGCCCAAAGACATGTGTCAACAAATTAAAATCTCTGCTCACACAGTTACTGTCATTAGGAATTCTTTGCTTAAAAAAACTTTCCTTCTTCCAGAAATAATTGTTTTAGAAACAGTAGTGTTTCAGGTTTTCCATTTAACTTTAGGTAAACTAATAAAGCCCTCGGTCTGAAGGCTGACTTATTTCTGGGTGTGTGCGGGACAGTGGAGGTGTGTAATACTTACTCCAGCACTTCATAGTTGGACTTCTTCTCTAGCGCGTTGCCTCGCATCTCCCAGTACGAGCGCCTAAAACCGGGGAAGACATATATTTACACACACGTATAAGGAGGGTCTATGCTGCTAAACGGTAACTACTTTGCGGCTCAGGCCACAACCTCCTGATATGCTATTAATAAAGACTGAATCTCATCCCTGGCATTACTCCCATGCCCCAGTGAAGCAGAGATCAGTGAACACAGACTTTGTCCTATTGGACGATCTTGCTTTCTCTTTTAATGTGAAGCAGGTCTGGCTCTTTGTAAAGACGAGACGCAAGACTCCAGGTGTAAGGGAGGTTCGTTCCATCCGCCGGCTGCTGTGCTCATCTCTCCGCCAGAGACTGCGCGCACGAGCAGGATGGCTACAGGGACACCAGCCTCCTCTGTGGCCAGGGAGGCAGCAAGCACACCGACTCCTGCAGGGGCGCACGTGTCACCCAAGGGAAGTGCACAGACACGTGACAGAATGATCCGAGTAGGCTCTGCAGGCAGAGGGGCCAGGCTCCGGCCTTCAAGTGCTGCCTACCATTCTGAATGTTCAGTGTCTGAACTTCACCCTCTTACTCCAGACTACCCATTCAAGCAGTCAGGTCTCACTGGAGCCAGGTCCTCGCTCTGCAGAACCTGCCACGCATGGGTAGGATTCTCTCTGCACATACACAGTATCCTGAAAAAGGCTAAGCTCTGGCTTGAGCTGCTTTGGGACACTCGGATATGACGCATCATCTCAGGTCATGTTATAGGAGAATGAGACTTTGTTTCAAACCTGCCTATAATAATATAAATAGTGGTTTTGCTTTTCAAATTTCTTTGGCTTTTTCTTTGGCCTACTTAAAATGAAAGTACTAGATTTAGATGAAAAATTACAAAGGACCCCCAAAGGGTCACTCAGTTGGTTTTCTTGCTTTCTATTTATGCAGGGGGGAGGGGAGCAGGTAAAGGAGGGGCCTGGAGGGGGAGGCCGATTTGTCCGGCTTTTCCTGCAGTGCATTACTTCATAATGAAATCAAGGACACTCAATGGGGCACAGAAGAGAGGGATTAACACAGCACGGGAGGCCAGAGTGGGAAGGAGCAGGAAGGTGACCTAGAACCCAGGGAGTCCCAGTACCACTCGTGCAACAGCAGGTGCTGAGCCTTGCCCCAGATAACCCAGTACTGCACTGTCTGCAGTGAGAAAGGGGCACCCAAGTATGCTTTCTGCCTAGACCTGTGAGGGCTCAGGGGCGGGACAAGAACATGAAGAGACCAGTGAGGGATGATTGCTGTTACTGGAAAAAAGAACTAAGGCTGAACACAAATTTTAAGGAAGAGTTGAGAGTTATACCTGAACCACCCTCGGGTCCTTATACGGACTGGTATGTAACAGCCTCACGCAGTATAAAAAATAATGATCTTGGGGGGCAATTTTCACTAACTGTTCTGAGCACACATCATCAAATTTTGGCTAGTTTAACCAACTCATCTTAAACTAGCAGCCCAAAGTAAATTTTAATTGAAATCACACCTGAAAAAGGTAAAATACTCTTATTCAAAATTAAAATGGTAGCATAGAAGATAATATATGACACAAGGTGACAAATGTTACCAGAATCAAGAACGATATCCTCAGATTTCCATTTCCCTTACCCCTGCAGCACGGCCGTCACTAGCCATATGTGGCTATTTATGTTCCCATTTAAATGATGTGTACTAGCACATTTAATCCCTCAGCGCACCGGTGAAGGGTGGCGAGCGGCTAACACCTGGGATCCCACAGACACAGCACACTTCTATCGCCCCAGGAGAGTAGCGGGGAGCGCTCTCAGACCTACCTACATCTGCGCACTCTCATCAATCATTCCACTCCAAATACAATGAAATATCATTTTAAAAGATCCTAAGATTTCTAAAAGTAGCACTGACAACCTAATTCAAAATCTCAAATTTTTACTCAAATTTTATTCAATATTTCATTAGTAATCTTTATGAGGAAAAGGAAAATACCTGGATAATTTCCAAAACTAACGAACACTGCTGATGAGCAAAGTCCTCAATGCCTAGTTACCACCTTACCGTATCTCTAGACAGCCCAGCTTCAAAGCAATGTCCTGGTCCACGCGGTCAGCTATCTCAGACATGTAGTCGCTCTTCACCTGCAATCAGAAGGAATGGGGGAAACAAAGCTGCTTTAGAGAGCACACTGCAGAGTCACCCATTCCACGGCTGTTTCCAGGGTGTCGTTCACATCCTCCAGACACACTGGGCCAATAATTATGCTGGATGCTGGATACAGAAATGAGCAACACCAAAAATAGCTATGGAAATACAATGGACTCTTACTAAGAACTCATCTAAGCCATGAGCACTTAAACTTTAAGAAGCAACTAACATCATCTGAATCGCAAACTGCTTTAGACCCTCCCCATGCTGTCACAAGCGAAAGCAAGAAAAAGATCTCTATTTCCATGCAAATTTGCAGTGGATGTATTTTCTGAACTCAAACTACAGTCCCAGCAGCATTCTTTGGACCCCAATGGCAAGGGCAAAGAAAATTTACATATTTCAAAATCCATGTAACTCTGTAAATGACATGCTTCCACCTCACCATCACCTGTATGTGATTAATCTGCAAAGTCATAACATGTGTAAAATCTAATATAAAGAGAAGAATCTTAGAATGAGCACCGGGTATTATAAGCAACTGATGAATTACTAAATTCTACCTCTGCAACTAATAATACACTCTATGTTAATTAAATTGAATTTAAATTTTAAAAAAAGAGAAGAATACAAAAGAATTCCATAAGCACCTTCTGAGTAATGATTATGCTCAATTACAGTAACTGGCAGACTGCTAGCTGGACTTGAGAGCACATGTCAGTGTGAAGACACTTCCCAAGACGAAATATATAAGATCTCCTTATAGAATAGCATTAAGAGATCAACATCTGCAACTGACAATACGGAGCACTATTCTGAATCTCAGTTAGTGAAATGTTATCGCTCCCCCAAAAGGAAGTCCATTATTCTCACTAGCAGAACTGTATTACAAAAAACTACACTCAATCATTATATCATGAATTTCACCGATACAAAATTTTGTGGAAATCCGTCTTGTCTCTTATTATAGCAGTATTTCAAACACCCTTGATTTTGCCTCTTAGTGCTCAACTCTAAAGTATTTACTCTCAGGCCCTTCACAGAAAGTGTGTTGACCTCTGCCCTAGAAAAAAAATTCCAAAGATCCTGCTCTTCAACTATTACCTCCTAGCCTGTCAGCTCACTTGCTCAAAAAGTATTTCTACTCCGCAGTGAAATACTCGACCTTACATCATATATATCATCATCATGACCTTCCCTTGCAAAGACCCCCAACTTCCCAATCTCTAATTATCCCTTTATTTTAACTCTGACAAAACCAACAGCTACTGAAACAAACCACCTCCTTCGCCATGCTTATTGCTGAGCAACTAGAGAAACTATAGTACAGGATGAGCTTTGCCTCAGTCCATGACGCCTCAAATGTCGGCTGAAACCGTCCAGAAACTCAGCAATGTTTGCCTAGGAAGTGCGCCAATACATTGATTCATACTTCCTCCAGTCACTTCACCACATGTCTTTCTTACAGCAAAAAGTTTTCAGATGGGAATATCCTCTTTGATGTACCAAGAATCTAGAACCCGAGGTGCACTGTACTCACCCACTCATTCCTTTCTCTTAGGGGAGGAGCGATGACCAGTCACCTAGCCATAGGCAACCATATGCTATTTCTGATCTGAACATCATGTTCTCTCAAAACCTTTGCCTTATTTTCTGCATTAGCACCTAGACCTCGGTGGTTAATAATATTTATTAACAGAATAAGTGAGCAAATGAAAGAATTAATAAAGTCTTCAAATTGGGGTTTGGGTACCTCTATAAATATCATTTTCCATGTAAGTAAGCAACAATAATTTCTACTGTTTACACATAGTAGGTATTTAAGACTGATTCAAACTGATTTCCTCAAGCCACTAAATTAAGTTAAAAGCTTTAATCCTAGAATCATTTTGTTTATACTTCAACTGGCCCTTTCTCCTATATAGCAAAAAATAAATCCAAATTTAAAAACCAAGTTTTTGCATCCTAAGTAGGTTTATTATTGCACACAAAAATAAAGGCACAAGAGATACATCAAGACATGTATTTCTATGAGTTAGAGAAACACCACAGTTGTTCTGACTGAAACAGTCGATCTTAGTTTATAGTTTGGTTAGGACTTCAAAGAAACCACGGCAGAATACCAATTACATGCTGAGTAAAATTACCCCAAAGATAAAAATGTAGTGATCTGAATGGGCACATGCACCCCAATGTTTATAGCAGCAATGTCCACAGTAGCCAAACTATGGAAAGAGCCTAAATGTCCATCAACAGATGAATGGATAAAGAAGATGTGGTATGTGTGTATATATAATGGAATATTATACAGTCAAAAAAATTATCTTAAAGCTTAAATTTTTAAGCACTTTTCACAGGTGGGAAAACATAATCATATACTTTTATTTCATTCAACAAAACCAGATTCACATTGGTTGCAAAAATGCAAACAGAGGCAATGATAATTTAACAATCTCTGTAGAAAATCCCATTATGAACATGACTTAAAAGCTCTAAGAGTTGTTTTCCTAGATCAACAGTCTACTGCTCTCGCTCTCAGAGCTCTGTGCCCATGGCCTGAAGTGACTGATGCGCCCTGCAGAGTGGACTGACCCCACATGAAGCCACCCCAGCAGACCCCTCGGCTCCCTGCATCCCTACCGCAGGCCCCGTGGCAGCTTGTGTCTGCAGGAGCAGAGACGGCGAACCCCATCTGATTTCCCTGACGGCCCCCCAGAGATGACGTTCTCTGAAGCCACCATGCACATTCACATACTGATGCTGTGCTCAGGCATTTTTCTTTAGGACTCAGGGTTCTATATGCTCACTGTTCATTTCTCTTATAAGACATGTCCTGACTACCTTTCATCTCCTATAACTTTCAGTGGAATTCACTGCCTCTCATTTGTGAAATATACGCAATTTACTGAGCATTTAAGTGTGTGTATGTGGATAAAATTGCTTAAAGTAAATATACTGAGCACCCTGGCCGGCAGACTTGTATGTAACATATCCTATAACCCTGGCAGCATCACTGTGAGTTGGCAGTACCACAATCCCCAATGTAAAGCCTTAGAACAAGCCTAATGAGAATGAAGTTGACAACAGAGGGGCTGCCTATTATTTAAGGAGTACTACCAGGGCCGAGGTACCGTGCTTTCACATATGTTATCTGCAATCTTCATAATGATTCTTCAAGGCTGGTGTTAGGAGTCCCACTTTATACATAAAGATCAGGAAAGTTAATTCACCCAAGGTCACACAGCCAGTGTTTTAAGAGTGAGGACTCAAGCACCAGTCGGCCCACCCCTACAAGTCAGGCTTCAGTGTGTGCGCACATCACCTCCAAACTCTCTCACAGGGAAGACCACAGTCTTCCTCTACAAGAAGACCAGGGGCGGGAAGAAGCACATCCCGTCACCCTGCTGCCTACAGGGGCTGACGTAATGACTTCCCATGCACCGCCTGCTTCGCCTGGCCAGTGACATAGTGCTGTATTCTCTCTTTATATCACAGACAACTACTGTGTGCTGACCCCAAGTGCAGCACTTGAACAAGCGTCTTTCAAGAAGAGACTTCTGAAAGCTGGTGTTTGGTTTGTTTTTAAAGATTTTATTTATTTTAGAGAAAAAGAGAGAGTGTGTGTGAGCAGGGGAGGGGCAGAAGGAGAGAGAGAATCCCAAGAAGACTCCATGCTGAGCAGGGAGCCCAACACGGAACTCGATCTCACAACTCTGAGATCATGACCTGCACTGAAACCAAGAGTCAGCTCTTAACCAACTGAGCCACCAGGTGTCCCCGGTGTTTGGTTTTTCAAATTAATCTGTGTCCATGTTGATGTCAATTTCCTACTTCAAAACATAGGGTGTATTTGGACTTCCTTCTGTGGCAGGTACTGTATTTATATTCATTAGTTTTTTCTTCTTACTCTGCGAGAGAATCAAACAAGCTAAGTTCTGTAAATCCTCCTAGTGAGTGACTAAGCTTTGAGATTGGTTCTGGGGACTCCATGACCAGAGTGTTCCTACCAGTGTGAGAGTCTGTCAAAGTCCCTGAGGTGGGCTGAAGGCAAATTTATAATGCCTTCCCATTTCTGAAGTCTTTCATACAGAAGGATGACCAAGAAATATGGGCTGAATAGAGTAACTATGCAGGATTTACCTGAATCCTCAATAACATGAGTGCTTCTTGAATCAACAAAAATATACAGGAGTGGGAAAAGAAGAAGAAATGTACATTACTCCATCTATCAAATAAGTATAGAAAATAGACCTTCGAATAAGTCAGACTTAGACCTGTATTTATTTTACCTTTTTTTTTGGAAAAGGACAGCTGATAATGACCACGTTGAAAATGTCAGGTTTAAAAGACTCTCCCATTTAGAGCTGCCGTTTCAAAATGTTTTAACTGGCAGAAAGCTTTATAGCCAAGAAAATACAGATAAAGAAATCAATTTCTGATAATACAGTTATCTGAATAAAAACTTGTAAAAATAAAAAAATTTGAATAAAAAATCACAGAAACAAGAAACCACACACCCTGGCACCTCAGTTATTTCCCCAGGTGTGTTCAGATTCTATTCCTCAGGGTGAGGTTACGGCTCTGCCCTTGGTATCTTCTTTCAACTTCCTACCAGAACTCCCTTTTGTCAAATAAGTCATAATTATGTTACAGGTAATGTTTTCAGGACAGGATGGATGGATGTACAGGTAACGCAGGAACAACACATGTTTGAATTGCATGGGTCCACTTATGCATGGATTGTTTTTGATCAACACAGTACAGTCCTGTAAATGTAATTTCTCTTCCTTATGATTTCCTTAATAACATTTTTTATCTCTAGCTTACTTTATTGTAAGAATATTGTATATAATACAAACAACATACAAACTACGTTAATTGACTATATTATTAGTAAATCTTCCTTCTGATCGACGATAGGCTATTATTAATTAAGTTTTGGGGGGGGTCAGAAGTTATACATGAATTTATGACTGTGCAGGGGGTCAGCATTCCTCACCCCCGCATTGCTTAAGGGTCAACTGTACTCATTTTAATCTTAAAATATTTGCAGGAGAAAACAATGGGAACACCATGTCTGACCCACGCGTTGTAAGAGCTGGAAATTTCGAGTGCCAGATGATTTCTATATAAGTTCTGCATCAATACAAATATAGTTAATATGACAACTTCCTGACCAAACATGGGCATCACTCTTCAAACTAATGGCCACCATTATTTGCAAAAGGTTGCCAACCAAATACACCTTTAACAAATGAGATTTCAGAGAGATAAAGAGGAGTAAAATGTTATATGGCAAAGGAAAAGTTTGATTCCGGGGTAAGACATACTTCCCTTGTTTTATAATGAGCCATTAGCTTTAGCGTCAAAACTTAGTTTTATGACTTCTGCTCTACAGTGAATAGGGTTATAACAAGATTCTAGTTTATTTTTAGAGTGTGCTGATTAATATCTTTCAGAATATTCTAAAATGGGTCAAAAACATTTAGTGAATCATTTGCAGTATCTCACATTGGTAGTCACATTTAGGACATCTTTAACTGAAACTGTGCATCCACAAGATAATCTCCAACCAGTAACTCAACACTCAACATATCCACTGACAAGTTGTTTCCTGCATGACACCATCCAAAACAATGGACAAAATGAATAGAGGGCATAGATGAAATTTCTAAATAATAAAATTAAGGTAGTTTATTATAAGTGCTCTCTGGGATCGGAATAGTGGTAGAGAGAATCCAATATAATTCTTTTATTTCTGCCCTGATAAAAGAGCCAAAATAATAAAAATATGTGTTCTTCTAAAATAGAGATCACAACAGGTAACACTCAGGAGTATTTATTTACTCATCCCCAAGCTAGACCTTAAAGATTCCCACATGTGAAATTCAACCAAATAACAGCTCGTAACAAGCACACAAGGAAACGTATCACTGACTGAGAGTCAGTGTAAGCCATCACCAACAGATGTCAAGCCCAAGAACTTCAGATGTTGTAATTCAGATTCAGAAGAGACATTACCTCTACATGAAATGGTAAAGAAATAAAAGGCAGAAAAATCAGAAAACAGTAAGAGCCATTAACAATGGCCTGGAAGATTTTCTTAAAGGGGGAAGGGACACATTTTGCTAAATAAAAACTCAGCAAATGCATTACACATCCAAGTTGGTTGCGGCTGAGGAGAGTGGGCAGTGACGTGACAGATTTACCTGAATCGTGGATTCCCCGGGGGACAAAGAGCCAAGACAGGTGAAGGAAGTGGATGCACAGGGAGGGCAGCCAGAGCAGTTCTAATGTGGACCCACATGGGGACCTCAGGCCAAGTCACGAAGAAGGGAGAAAAGGCAAGGTCTGAGTTGGTATCACAAGACATTTCAAAGAACTGATGAAAAGAGATGAGCCCCTGGTACAGGGTGCACATCACAGGTCAAGCAGGACAAAATGAGTGGAAATCCACACCTGGTTTGTAATAAAACTGTTGAACATTAAAGACAAAGAAAAGGTCTTAAAGCCAGCCAGAGAGAAAGGACAGACAGATCACCTTCAAAGCCAGGATGACAGCCAACTTCTCAACAGCAATAATAAACATCAGAGTTCTGAGAGAAAACACTCCCTGGCCTGACTTGTACCCAGAAGCAGGAAAAAGAACCCTAGCCACACAGGAGGCCTGAACAACACTGTCAACAATCTTGAATTCATGGGGGTTCGTCACACTCTGCTCAACAATCACAGAACACACGTTCTCCTCCAGCAAAACCAGAACCCTGACAAAATCTCAGTAGGTGGGAGGTGCTGAAACAGGTCTAAACAAAGTTTGAGCAACTAGTGTCAAAGGAACCACAGTCTCTAACCACAGTTCAAAATGATTTTAGAAATGAACCAAATGGGATACATGTTTAAATCGCCTTATGACAACTTCGATTTCTACCAACACAGTGGACCAAATGTCCTGACAAGGCTGCTCCCTGAAAACAACTAAAAGTGCTGAATAAAACTTTTTTTTTTTTATTTAATCTTCTGGAATGCTTCTATGAGCTGGGTGACAAACAAAACAATATCCAAACCCTAGTCAGGCCGTTGAGGCAATGCAGAGGGCTCAGGGAAAATCTCAGGTCAGCTTCTACCCTAGGCCAGAACCAAATACACACTCACCGTAAAATGTGACAACTTGCAAGGGGAAGTAAGCAAGGGGATGGTGGACACTCAGGACCACGTCGGCCTGCATGGAGTGGGAGGGTGGGGGCAGGGAGATGTGACAGGGACAGGGGACCAGGAGACATCAGGCATGTTCTCTTCATTTGGGCCATAGATCACAGGCACTCATGCTAGTACGAAGTAGCACACCGCACAAAAACATACATGTATTGGGTGTTACCAAACGAAACAATTAAAAAGAATCAAGGTCATCAAATTCTGGGCCCCTTAAACATTGATCCACTTAGCTTGGAATTCAGTGAAAATATACATACGCATATATGTATACATCTTACATATTTTCATCAAATAGTAAAGATTTTATTTTTTTTTAAGATTTTATTTATTTATTTGACAGAGAGACACAGCAAGAGCAGGAACACAAGCAGGGGGAGTGGGAGAGGGAGAAGCAGGCCCCCCGCCGAGCAGGGAGCCCGATGCGGGGCTCGATCCCAGGACCCCGGGATCATGACCTGAGCCGAAGGCAGACGCTTAACGACTGAGCCACCCAGGCGCCCTGTTTCAAAATAGTAAAGATTTTAAAAATTATAGAATGGCTATCATTTAACTCTGAGGCTTCTATTAAATAACTTATCCCTGAACTCAGTGAAAATTTCCACACTCAAGTTCTTACAAAATATCTCAGTTCCATTCGCATTTAAATAGGCCTTGGCTATAAATAGCTGCTGAAAGGCCAAATTTTTACTTAGGCCGTGTGTGCGCATGTGTGCGCATGTTTAAATAGGAGGAAGTTCTGAATTCCTAGCTGATTTTTCAACAATGGAATTAAGCCCGTTTCCTGCCTGCACAGGTGAACATATGGATTACCCATAATAGTACTGGAATTTCCACACGTGCAACAGGACAGATTCTGCACTGGAAGGTTAGCACAAGAAGCTGAATAAATATGTAAGTATCTGTCAAAGCAGCAATGCAAAAATCATACTATTTTCAAAACTTTATTAGATCAGGGTAAAAATAAAAATACACACATCTTTTCACATAAATGGAATTACATTATATATGTTCTCTACATGGCCTGTTTTAAACACCACCATTTAACAGAATGCCTTCCACGTGTACAGAGTTGTAGCTCTCTCATCAGGATGGGTGAAGACACTTGAAACTCAGCAGAATTTATTTCACCAAGCTTTTACTGACCCTATTGACACAATCTTTCAATTTCCCTTCTGTTAACAGGTGCACCGTTCCTATGAGCATCCTGTACATACATACGCATGTAAATCTTACCTCTTTAGAGTAAACCCCTGAAGTAGAATTCTTAGTTTGAATATTAAACTGCCAATATTCAACTATTTTTCCGCACCAAACTGCCAACAGTGCCACACACCAACCCGAAGGAGATGAGTATCCTCATGGCTCTTGCACAGCTGCCAACTCACTGGTCGTGACAACAGTCCTCCCTCCTCCCCCTCCTCTGCGGTGTGCACACACCTTTCCCTCCCTGTCTCCTGTCCCTGGGACACCGCTACGGACCAGCCATCGACGTGGGCAAGGGGCGGTATCGTGACTGCACCTGAACTTCTTTTAAAATACAGGTACTTGGTAGAATACTATAAAATCATACACAAAATGAAAGCAATTATTAGGATAAAGATACTTTAAGTGATGTTTTAGTATATTTTCAGGACTGCCTAAAAATGTGCCATATGACTTCACAACTATAAAAGATTAAAAAGGGTCAGGCTGAGGAAGAGAAAGTGCAGGAACAGGAGAAAGCAGAGGCTGGGGTGGAGGCACACAGGAAGGAGAGGGGTATGTCCTATCCCAGAAGGTGCCGCTCACACTTGGGTCGCGATCTGCAAGATGATAAATGCCGAATCCTCAGGAGCCTAGCACTGCCCGAACATCAAATAATGATGGGGGACAATTCCATCTCATTTATCGGGGTAGGTAATATACCTATTTTAGTAGATGAGACCGTTAGGCCCAGGGAGACCCACAGAGCCGTTACACGCAGTGAGCACACGACAGTATGTGCGCTCCCTAACTCTCAGGCCCCGTAAAGACTGTTCAGCAGAATGACACAGGCTGCAGTGAGAGGTGTCCTATGAGTAAGGGAAAACTGGGGCCACACCAGCACGTACTTTTAGTCAGAGACAGAAGCAAGGCCTCGTCAAAGGAAAAACCAGGACATGGCAGCAGCGTGGAAGGAACAAGAATACGGCTGTGAGGCCAGCCCACGAGCTATGAAAAGGAGGCACTGCGAGCTAATGAACCTGTATGTGAATTCCAGAAACCCGTGTCACTGAAGTAGTCATAGAATTCCTCAGGGGGTGGGCTTTTTTCAAAGAAATTATGCCAAAAGTGATAAAGATCATTTATAAGAGAGAGAAAGCCAACGCAAACATATCAGTTAACTAAACCCTCTTGTCACCTCCTTCACTCAAACACAAGGTTCATCAGACGGCTACAGAGGAGCTGGGAAAACACATACAAGGAGCAGTTTGTAAACCGGATATCACCTCTGCAGTATGAGTGGGCCCCCAGTATTCTCCACTGGGATCTAAACATGACTTTTCTCTTCCCATTTTGCCAAACGTAAACTCCCTCTCCCATGCAACTCCCATGCAACTCTCCCATGCAACTCACACTTCACATTTCCAATGGCACAAGAAAACAGACCCAATATCTGGAAAGAGCATCCTTGGCTTCCTGCTCTCACAGCTTGGATCTTATAAGCAGGAATATCCAGTTTTCTCACCTCGGGAAATAAAACGACCTACCTTCTTACTGCCTTTCTCCTGAAGTTAGCCTACCTCTTCTCTTTCCCAACACTTTCCAGGCACCTGGACAGATGCAATCCACCTCTTTATTTTCACGTCCATTTGGATCAGTCTCCCAGCCCTATCAAATCCACCCACCACATGTGCTTTAGTTAGACCTTTATCTCCCCTGTTTCTTGCCTACATGGCTGGAGAGCCTCCTAACTTGCCTGCAGCCTTCTTAAGACCCATCTAGTCCATGATGGATGCTGCCGTCACGTCAGTGTGGTCTTATTTCACAACGACAAAAATTCTCATCAAGACATTCACTAACTACGTTCCTTAAACAGCTCTCCTTACTCTGCAGGAGAAAACCTACAACCTTCCCTTTTCATGGTGTGGGCTCTGTCTCCTCTCCTGTTCCTTCTCAGAACTTTTTGGCTCAGGTTTAAATGCACCATGTTTCCTAAAGTACATCTCTTCTTCATCTACAAAGCTGGGGACTCCTCACATGACACTTCCCAGGAGAGCCCCTGGGTTTCGCAACTCCACGGGGTTAGCAGACCCTCCCGTGCACAGCCACACCCTTTGTGCTTCTCAGCAACAGAGGGCCGAGCACAAAGCCCCTGTTCACAGGAGACCCCCACCCAGGTGAGGGCCTTAGGGGGCGGACTGTCTCATTTATTTCCTCTGCGTTCTTGACCCACAGCAGACATCTAATAAATATTTTTATTAAAACAAAGAATGACCAAGTGCATTTGACTGCAGAACATGTGTGTGAATGTCAGCTCTTCCTCGGACTTGTTCTTTGACAGTCTTCATGAAAACGAACAAGCAACGTATACTTGGGGAATTTGTGTTGGTTCATTTACGCCACATGTGCTTATTGCTTAACTAATATTTGAAGGGGTAGAAAGCAAGTAACTCAGTGCAAAAAAAGTCAATTCTGCCTTTATTGTGCAAACTGCTCTTGAGATTATATGAATATAGTTGTCTCTGACAATAAATTCTACACCTAACCAATTTGTTGATATTCAAGCACGATAATTATACTTGAATTAAAGACAAACCAATGCTTGTGTCACTTAGGATTTACTGTCTCCACATTAAAGTAGTATCTTTTAGGATTTGCGCAAGCATACAAAAATTCAGTGTCAAAAATTCAAAACTCACTGGTTGAAAGTCTCTCACTGCCATACTGTGACAAATATACATTCTCCCAAATGTTAGGTTTTATCTAATTCTAAAATAAAACCAAGTAGGATTCAAAGACACAAAGAGAAAAGTATATTAAAGCACTCTCCTATACCTGTTGATAGAAGAAATTCAGAGTTGGCTTGTCCTCAGTAAACTGGTTTAGAAATCCTTTTGGCAAATAACGAATTCTCAATTCATATCTAAAAAATAATTCACAAAATAGAACAATTAGAAATAAGTAATTTCTCAATTTATAGTCTACAATTAACAGCACTACTGTATGGCATAACCAATTACTCTGAAATATTATTTAAAAAATAAGCTAAAATACAATCAATTTTTAAGCATTCATTTTCAAACTTTTCAACACAAAGACTGCCCCTCAATGTCTAGAGCTCAACGATCCTGCAAGGAGACAGAGCAGAGAAGAAGCCCAGAAGGCACCCAGTCCTGGCAGTCACTGTCCACCATGGGGCAGGGGCGGCACCTCCCCACACTTCCCCCAGCAGCTGACCTGATGCGCATGGAGTCACACAGAACGTACTCTTTCGTGTCTGGCCTTTGTTCATTCACTGACGTGCTTGTGAGACTCACCCAGCTGGAAAGTGCTGTATTGCACGAGAGACCACATCACTGCTAAGGGCCATCTGAGTTATTCCTGCTTTTTTGGTTATTATGAGGATACTGCTGTAAACACTCTGTATTTCTTCCTCTAAGCATAAAATAATTTAATTGTTCAGGAAGCCACGCTTCAAGAGTGGTCAAAACAAATTTCATCAGAATGCTCTCCCCATCTCTCTCTCTCACGCATGTCCTTTGGTGAACGTGTGTACGCACTTCTCTTGGGCACACGGGCTTGCACTGGGAGTGTAACACACACACACCTGCGCTAGCAGATGCCACCCCTCAGGGAGCTGAAGAAGCCATACCAGCCTGGGGTGTTCTGGATCCTCTCCACCCCCACCTCTGCCCAGCATTTCTCTTTCATTGCACTCACTGATATTTACCGCAGTAGGTGTAGAGTGGGCTGGGAGCAGCCTCATCTGATGACTGGCCATTTTGGAAATCTCCTCTTTGAAACATCTGTTTCTTCTGAAGGGTTGTGGGTCCCCCCTCCCTAGCCCCCAGCTGACCTGTAGGCCTGCCTGCCTTACACGTTCAGGGTGTGAGGCCATTGTTAGACTCCTATCCTCTACCACCCCAAGGCTTGTCTTTCACTCTCTTGATGGTTTCTTGTAAAAATTATTTTAAAAATCTTTTTATTTTAATGTTATCTTTTGAGGAAGAAAGTTCATAATTTTTATGCAGCCCTATTTATTCTTTTCCTTTTTAGGAAATTCTTGTAGTGTTTTGTTTATAAAATATTTGCCTACCCAAAGGTTATAGGAAGATCTATTTTTCTAAAGTTTTATTTACTGATGTTTAAAAAAAAATGCAATAGTCTCATAAGGAAAACATGCAAACAAAGTAGTAAATACAATTCTTTTGGTTCACTTAAGGGTGCAAAAAAATGCAAGGTACACATACACAAGTTCTGCTAAGATTTTTAAGTGTCCATCATCATTAAAACACACAACTGCTAAATGATTAGGTTCCCTTCTGCTTCTCCTCAGAACGAGGTCAACAATTTCCTGCAGGTATTCTATGTGGGGCAGTCATTTGTGGAAGCACACTGGAGTTCATTTATTTTGAACCAAGGACTTACCAGGCACTTTACATGCACTGTTTCTCCTAAGCCACATAACCGTCAGAGAACAGAAGTGGAGTGAATCACACTGAGCAGATTAGGAAGACGGTGCTCTGCAAGAAGCAGCAATCGGTCCCGAGGCTGCACGTTCGGGATCAAACAGGACACAGGAGGCTTTTGCTAGGAATGTTAATCGCATTTAACGATAAGGAAGCAGACCCCGGATCAAACACTGGGCAGCCTGGCTGCACATCCCTGCTGTAACCAGCCAGCAGCCTGACAATGCTGATGATGCCTCAACGGACATTTCATGGCTACTCTGGGCCTGACAGTGATGGTGATAAGGACGTGACCCTCAGCCTCTTTGTAGTCAGCAACGGCCCTGACAGAAGCAGGAAGAACGTGGGCGCTGGACCGGGGCCGCCTGGGCTGGGACTGTGGCTCCGTGGCCCATCCCCGGTCTGCCATCGCCTCTCTGTGCACTGGTGTCTTCACAAGGTTGTCGGGAGAAATACATGAGCTAGTGAGCGCAGAACACCGAGCACACTCTCTGGCACACAATGATCGTGGGCTCCAAGGCTTGCTTATGACACGAGTAGTTATTCCACAAATACTGATTCCAGCACCAAGACCAGCCAAGGTACAACTCCAGGGGGTGGGAAGACACCAGTGAATAAAACAGGCAAAGTGCCGGCCCTCGAAAAGTTTATATACAATTTGTGGTGAAAGACAGCAAATACACAAATATCTATGAGGTGGCAGTAAATGTGACAAAGACAAGTTAGCAAGGTAAGGGGAGTAACAAGGGATGAAATATATTCTGCACAGGGTAGCCGGCAGGGGACACTCTGATTCAGTGATATCTGAATGAAGATCTGAGGGGAGGAAAGGAGTCATTCAGTCATGTACAGGGACAAGAGTTCCGATCTGATGGAAGAGAACGGGTAATGGCCCTGCGGCCAGAGAATGCATGGGAAGGCAAAAGCAGCTCGAGCCCAGAGGAAGGCTGCAGGGAGAGGTAGGATCAGAAGGTGGCAGATCACGGAGGCCCCTGCCCGTCATGGCGATGGGGCTCGGGGCACTGTGAGCACAGCAGGGCCGTCGCAAGAGGTGTCCTTCTCAGACCAGGCAGGCGGTAGTGTGTAGGACAACAGGGACCCCAGGAAGAAGCAGGAGGCCGGGAGGCGAGTGCAGTACCCTGGCTGAGAAGTAATGACCCTGTTTTTACTGTTGGGGAAAATGTTGCAGGGCATTATTAGGTAACTGGCTCAAGGTCCCACAGGTATAAAGAAGCAGACAGGGAGCCCCCTGCAGCAAGTACATGCACAAATGCTGCAAAGCAAAATGAAACTGAGAGAAACCCCTATG